>NC_085028.1:15797497-15819997 GCF_963692335.1 Osmerus eperlanus
GAAGGAAGGAAGGAAGAAGGAAGAGGAAAGGAGGAAAGACATCACCTTCAGCCCCAGTTAAGTGTCCATGAGTCTGGTTGGTTTTTAAAAGGTGCAATAAGCCGCTTTATTTGAGCCAGTTGGGTAGTAAAAGAGAGATGGCCTCTGTGTTTAGAGAGAAACCTGCCTGAGGTTGGAACACACTTACGACTGGGCCTAGATTTAGCTGTCATCTTAAGGTTCACTTTTCTGTGTGTACGCGTGTGTCTGTGTGTGCAGGTCTAACTCTCAGGTATAAATCTAGGAAGGCAGAACATGTCGACATCAACACAGGAGTGAATACTCTACTGGCAAGACAGCAGGGATTCACCCAGAGGGAGAGCGAGAAAGGGACAGAGACAGACAGAAAGAGAGGGAGATAGAGAGACAAGCTGAAATGCTTTTTTCCGTGTAGTGAATGCTAAGAGTCTTTATCGATACCCGGTTCTGTAAGGACCCGGTTCCAAATTTCTCAAAAGCCGAAGATCAATAAAGTCCGAGCTTATCGATACCGCTATCGAGACTAGGTAGGCTAATATAATGTAACTTATGTCTCTCTCTCTCTCTCTCTCTCTCTCTCTCTCTCTCGAGAAGAGAGAAGTTATGTCATTTAAATCAAATCACTGGTGCACAAACGTACATCGATTGTCTAATACAATTACTAAATTGAATTGAATGGCCTGCCAACCGCCTTTAAACTAAAAGAAGAAGAATTTAATTGGCTCATGCCCTACTTCGCTTTATTTCTTATTTTGTTGCTAGCTACGATGGCTGAACGTACTGAGCGGTCAAAGGCTCGGCTACATTTTAATAAAGCCAAAGATAAGGACGAAGTGATGTGTAATGGATTTTGGTGTTTTAAAAACCCATCGACACTGTATGACTATGTTTAGCCTGTGTTCTGCTCCTCTCTCCCACCAACCGTCTCTGGAGGAGGGGATCCCTCTCTGAATTGCTCCTCCCAAGGTTTCTTCCATTTTTTATTTTTTTCTCTCCTGTTGAGAGTTTTTTGGGAGTTTTTCCTTGTCTTCCTTGAGGGTTTAGGTTGGTTGAGGGGCAGTTCTATGGGCATATGTGAAGCCCTCTGTGACATGCTTGCGTGTAAAAAGGGCTATACAAAATACATTTGATTTATGTGTAATATATGTTCGAAGATCATTTCTTGTAGGGGGGGGTATTCAAAACATAGTCACCGGGAGCATGGCTCTGTAGGCTGCTTAAGCATCTTGTTAAAAAATAACAGAGACAGAACAAAATAGGGATGAGATAAGGAAGGTTTGGGTTTGGTTAGCTGGTCATTTAGCTAGATCAGGTGCCTTTTGTTGAAACGTGTTAAACTTTTCATCAAGTCTTGAACAATGATGGCTTGTCAATGTCACTTTTTGTCAACCAACAACAGTAATTTATACTATTTACTCATCCAGGTTGTGGATAGTACATCTGTAGTGGACAATTGTAGATTTAGCCAGAGCCAGGATCCATTGTGCAAATATGTGCTCCTTTTATCCAGCCTATATGTTTAACATTTGCCAAATTCATTCATTTAGATGGTGGTTAGCTCAAGCTCAACCCAGAAAAGTATCGATAGTGGTATCGATAAAGACTTGGATCGTTAAGCAGTCTTGAAAATTGTATCGATATCGCTAAAAATTAACGATCCCCATCCCTATCCCTCCCTCACCTTATCGACCATCGCAGCTCTCCGTGCGTGGTGGTTCTCTCTGGCTTTACGAGCCGACTCCAGCTGCAGCTTCAGTTTATCCACCAGAGCCTGAGGAACATGAACACACACACACCTCAGGACGAGTTCTGAGGAACCTGAACACACACACACCTCAGGACGAGTTCTAAGGAACCTGAACACACACACACCTCAGGACGGGTTCTGAGGAACCTGAACACACACACACACACACCTCAGGACGAGTTCTGAGGAACATGAACACACACACACCTCAGGACGAGTTCTAAGGAACCTGAACACACACACACCTCAGGACGGGTTCTGAGGAACCTGAACACACACACACACACACCTCAGGACAGGTTCTGAGGAACATGAACACACACACCTCAGGACGGGTTCATCCTCACACACACATGCACAGTGCCTAGTGCTGTAAGAGGGTCAATTCTGTGACAGTGACTTGTTTTCAGGTACTGATGTGTGTGTGTGTGTGTGTGTGTGTGTGAGGGGGCAGAGAGAAGACTTTATAACTGGCTGATGACTAACAGATGACACTATCGGACACAGATCATGACGATGTGTCTGTGTCTTTGTCTCTCTGTCTCTCTCTGTCTGTGTCTCTCTGTCTGTGTCTCTCTGTCTGTGTCTCTCTGTCTGTGTCTCTCTGTCTGTGTCTCTCTCTGTCTCTCTCTCTCTCTGTCTCTCTCTCTCTCTGTGTCTCTCTCTCTCTGTGTCTCTCTCTCTCTCTGTGTCTCTCTCTGTGTCTCTCTCTGTCTCTCTCTCTGTCTCTCTCTCTGTCTCTCTCTCTCTGTGTGTGTCTCTGTGTCTAAATCTCTCTCTGTGAGAAGTGCATACATTAATAAGGGAAAACAACAGAGGAAGCCACTAGGGATGGTGTGTGTGTCTTGTTGTATTGTCTACTGACAGGCTCTCTGGCCCTTCACCACACACACACACACACACACACACACACACACACACACACACACACCACTTAAAGACGGTCTTGAGTGACAGATGCCAATGTAGTTCTTCTTCCAGATACAGGAGCCAAGTGCTTCACTGTTAAAAGGCACTTAACTATCGCTGACACGCGGAAGTCCATCAATCCTCCATCTGACATCTCAATGATCAGTTAAACTTGTGTGTGTGTGTGTGTGTGTGTGTGTGTACATGAGTGAGTGAGTGAGTGAGTGAGTGAGTGAGTGAGAAAGAGAGAAAGTGTGTTTGAACAGCATCCAGATGGATAGTTACTCGTGTCCATCTGATCAATAACTATTTACTAATGAATTTGTGTTTGGTGCCATTATTACGTATTTGATTATGTGATTGTATTAATATATATGATGCTTGTATGTGTAACAGAATGCATGATGTATTTAATAGCCTGTGTGGTGAATTTCACAGCCTGTATGATGCATTTGTTAGACTTTAGGATGTATTTGATAGCCAGCATGATGTATTTGATAGCCAGCATGATGTATTTGATAGCCAGCCAGCATGATGTATTTGATAGCCAGCATGATGTATTTGATAGCCAGTATGATGTATTTGATAGCCAGCATGATGTATTTGATAGCCAGCATGATGTATTTGATAGCCAGCCAGCATGATGTATTTGATAGCCAGCATGATGTATTTGATAGCCAGTCATCATGATGTATTTGATAGATAGCATGATGTATTTGATAGCCAGCCATCATGATGTATTTGATAGCCAGCATGATGTATTTGATAGCCAGCCATCATGATGTATTTGATAGCCAGCATGATGTATTTGACAGCCTCCTGGATGACCTCACCGTGTTGCCCATGATCTCCGCCTTGACCAGCTTGGCCCCCAATCTGTTCATCTCCTCATCTGACAGCAGCGGCACCTCCTCTTCCTCACTCTCACTCTCTGACCTGGGGGCGGGGCATAGGGAGGATGTGAGTGAGCAGGGCTCTGACCTGGGGGCGGGGCATAGGGAGGACGTGAGTGAGCAGGGCTCTGACCTGGGGGCGGGGAATAGGGAGGACGTGAGTGAGCAGGGCTCTGACCTGGGGGCGGGGCATAGGGAGGAGTGAGCCCAGGATGCCCTTTGCCGAGCGAAGGGATCCGAGGATTCATCAAGAAGCTGTCCCGGAGAACGGCAGCTCCAAAATCAATCCCCCAACAGGCTGTGTTCCACTTAGTTCTCCCTGAGAGGCAAGAGCATTACTCTGTCCCTGAAGCCCCCCCCCCCCAGCCTAATAGCCTCATTTCCATCTGGTACGAAACAAAAGATTAATTTCATGCCGGAGGTTTTTTGGGGGCTTTCAGGTTTACCTTAATGACTAAGCTAATGACAAGGTAATGATGGAGAGGAACAGGGGGGGTAAATGTGGATATGAGAGAGAGAGAGAGAGAGAGAGAGAGAGAGAGAGAGAGAGAGAGGGGAGAGAGAGAGTGAGAGTGAGTGAGAGATTGAGAGAGACAGAAAGTAGGGTAGTGGTATATGAACATCATGGATCATTTGGATGTTTGATGGTGCTTGGGAGAGATCAAGTGACCCCGGATGACTGGCTGCCAGGTGGACGAGGAGAGCGACTGGGGTGGGAGGAGGAGGAGGAGAACGACTGGGATGGGAGGAGGAGGAGAGCGACTGGGATGGGAGGAGGAGGAGGAGGAGGAGAGCGACTGGGATGGGAGGAGGAGAGCGACTGGGATGGGAGGAGGAGGGGAGCGACTGGGATGGGAGGAGGAGGGGAGCGACTGGGATGGGAGGAGGAGAGCGACTGGGATGGGAGGAGGAGGAGAGCGACTGGGATGGGAGGAGGAGGAGGAGAGCGACTGGGATGGGAGGAGGAGGAGGAGAGCGACTGGGATGGGAGGAGGAGGAGGAGAGCGACTGGGATGGGAGGAGGAGGAGGAGAGCGACTGGGATGGGAGGAGGAGGAGAGCGACTGGGATGGGAGGAGGAGAGCGACTGGGATGGGAGGAGGAGGAGAGCGACTGGGATGGGAGGAGGAGGAGAGCGACGGGTGGGAGGAGGAGGAGAGCGACTGGGATGGGAGGAGGAGGAGAGCGACTGGGATGGGAGGAGGAGGAGAGCGACTGGGGTGGGAGGAGGAGGAGAGCGACTGGGATGGGAGGAGAGCGACTGGGGTGGGAGGAGGAGGAGAGCGACTGGGATGGGAGGAGGAGAGCGACTGGGATGGGAGGAGGAGGAGAGCGACTGGGATGGGAGGAGGAGGAGAGCGACTGGGATGGGAGGAGGAGGAGAGCGAATGGGATGGGAGGAGGAGAGCGACTGGGATGGGAGGAGGAGGGGAGCGAATGGGATGGGAGGAGGAGGAGAGCGACTGGGATGGGAGGAGGAGAGCGACTGGGATGGGAGGAGGACGGGAGACTCATCTGTGACGCCATTCTAAATAGTCTGGATGAAGAAATGGGAAAGTTTCCTCAAAGAGCAGATAGGGTCAGGAGGAGAGAGAGGGAGAAATAGAGAGAGAGAGAGAGACAGAGAGAGAAAGAGTCAGGTGGCTGAGCAGTTAGGGAATCGGGCTAGTAATCAGAAGGTTGCCAGTTCGATTCCCGGCTGTGCCAAATGATGTGTGTCCTTGGGCAAGGCACTTCACCCTACTTGCCTCGGGGGAATGTCCCTGTACTTACTGTAAGTCGCTCTGGATAAGAGCGTCTGCTAAATGACTAAATGTAATGTAAAGAACGAGAGAGAAATAGAGAGTGAGAGAGAGTGAGAGAGAGAGAGTGAAAGAGAGAGACTGAAAGACAGAGAGAGAGTGTGTATGTGTGTGTGTAAAACTTCTTCAACTTGAAGAAGAGTATAAATGAGTGAGGGTGCAGAGTTCGGATATTCAGAGAATCTTGTGGGATCCTCTATCTTGGTGAAGAGGTCAGGCTGGCCATTAAGAGCACAGCTTGAAGGTTAGACTTGAACTGGGCCAGGAAGACAAATGGATGATATCTAAAGGCATTCTCAGGAGGGATTGGCCATGACAACAGACAGGAAAATCAGATTAGAGGAGATTATTCATTTCTTTTTTTATTTTTTTTATTTTTTTAGTTTTCTGACCTGGGTGAGGCCACAGCTGCTTTGCTGTCACGTGGATCTTCGTCTGGAGAGGGTGTGGCTTGCTCCTGGTCTGGTTCTCCAGGAACAGGCTCCTGCCTTGAGCCGCCCTTCATCCAGGCTGCTCTGGCTGTCCTCTGATCTGGAGCCTCATCATCGGAGCTGGGTTTGAGGAAGGTGGCAGGGGGTTTGGTGGAAGCTGGGGCTGGACCTGGAGAGGAGAGGAGGTGTTGGGGAAGACAGTCTGGAAGATCTGGAATGTTCCCTCTGCAGGCTTCTACTCACCTCTCTCATCATCCTCATCCTCACAGGGTTTGAGGAAGCGGCTTTTCAGAGATCCAAGGGAGAGGGGCATTTGGGACCGGCCCGACCCAGGAGAGGAGCCCTCTCGGTGGGCTTGGCGGTCCTTGTGCTGGGGCCTCCCTGGAGCTCCCCTGGGTCTGTCACGGTCTCTCTCTCCATCTCTGTCTCTATCCCTCTCTCTATCTCCATCCCTCTCTCTTTCTCTGTCTCCATCCCTCTCTCTTTCTCTGTCTCTATCTCTCTCTCTTTCTCCATCCCTCTCTCTTTCTCTGTCTCCATCCCTCTCTCTTTCTCTGTCTCTATCCCTCTCTCTGTCTCCAAACCTCTCTCTTTCTCTATCCCTGTATCTCTCCCTCTCTCTCTCCCCATCACAACCTCTATCACGCTCCACATCTCTCTGCCCTTGACTCTCTCTATCCCTCTCCCTCCCTCTCTCCTCTCTTCTGCCATCCCTCTCTTCATCCCTAGCCGGAAAGCCACGCTCCACATTCGGTCTCCTCCAACTCTCTCCGTCTATCCCATCTCCCTCTCTTCTCCTCCACCTCTCTTTGCCCATTCCCTCGTCATCTCCTCTCCTCCATCCCCCTCTTCCCCCTCTCTGCATCCCCTCTCCTCCTCCTCTCCTCCACCCCCCTCTTCCCCCTCTCCACATCCCCTCCCCCTCTCCTCTCCTCTCTCCATAAACCGCTCTCTCAGCCTCATCCAGCCTCTTTTGAAATTGTTCCATGGACTGCAGGGAGTGAAACATGCACGCACCCAAGAGCACACACGCACACACGCACGCACACACGCGCACACACACACACAGGTGAGCAGTAATTTCCCTTGGTGCATAGCGGTGTGTGCCTCTGTTTCTGACAAGCGGAAAGATTTCTCCTGTCGACTTTAGACACAAATGCTGACACTGCAGGGAGGGACTTAACCAAGGAGATAGTGTGTGTGTGAGAGTGTGTGAGTGAGAGTGTGTGTGTGTTCGCAATGCGCATAAAGTCTGCAAGAAAGTATTAGAGCCAAAGTGTTGGTGTGTACCACAATGTACTAAATAAACGGCAAGTGTATGTTTGCCTGTGAGAATGTATACACAGGTGGCGTGTGCGTGTGTGTGTGCCTGCCTGTGTGTGTGTGTGCATGCCTGTGTGTGTGTGTGCATGCCTGTGTGTGTGTATGTGTCTCACGCCATATCTCTCGGACACCACGGCGTCCAGGCTGCGCTGCTCTCTGTCTGCCTGCTCCTTCATCCTCTGGTAGCTCTTCCTCAACCAGCTCAGTCCCCCGTCATCTACGACCGCAGCTGGGGAGGAGGGGGGGGGGGGGTCAGAGGGACAAGGAAGGGGGAAGATGAGGAAGAGAGTTGGGTGGGGAGAGGTCAGGGGGAGGACAGGGAGGGGGCAGGAGAAGAGAGGGAGTCGAGGATGGAGGAGAGCTACAGTTAAACTCCTCTGTGGGGAAAGCTCTGCTCCTTCATTTCACAGGCAGACATCCCATCATGCACCTGACTGGAGAGACCAGCTGTTTGCGTCTCCCCTGAGTTTGTCTCTAAATAAGGACATTTCACATCAAAGATCCAGATTGATTCCATACAGAGAATGGACCCTGCCACACAACTAATAATCAGGGGACGTTTAGAATGATCCAATGCAGTTGTTAGTGAAACAAACTGCTCATCGTGTGTACATACAGACACACACTTTCCCCAAACATACCTCTCTATGACCCCAATCAATCAAATGCAGCATGATGAGGTAAACACTATTCCCTGCTGGCATACAATTTACAGAGATGAATCCAAGTGTGTGTGAGTGTGCATGTGTGTGTGTGTGTGTGTGGTGGTACTTCAGTCTGCTTATTATGCCATGCTGTTGGAGAGAGGCTTACCGGGGAGACATACCTTCTCCTGGGGGAAAAATAACATGCATACTGGGTAGAGATAAGCCTCTCTCACACACACACACACAAACTTCTGCTGTCAGCTTAGGGCCCCTTTCCTTTGTCTTCCTCTTTGCTCTCTCCTTTCTGCATCAGCCTCTCTAAATCCCTGAGTCAGTCTCTTTTTCAGTCTCTTTCACCAACACAACTTTTTATTTTATTTTATCTGCTCTCTCTCTCTCTCTCTCTCTCTCTCTCTCTCTCTCTCTCTCTCTCTCTCTCTCTCTCTCTCTCTCCTCTCTCTCTCTCTCTATTTGCAATCATGCACATGCTCCCTCCACTCACCCCCTCTCTTCTCCACTTGTCCCCGCCCCCCTCCCCGCCCCTTGCGCCTCCTAATATTGGGACAGATTTACAGTGAGGGTCGGGAGGTTGGCAGTGCATCAAGCTACTCTGGCCGTTTAAGTGTGTGTGTAAAGAACACCATCTCTAAAAACAGGAGATAAGCTGCTCTGTCGGCGGTGCAGAGGGGGGTTATGGGTAGAGGAGTTCAGCAGGTTAGCACAGGGGCGCAGAGGCAGTAAACATAAATCATAAAGAGAGAGAGAGAGTGAGCGTGAGGGATGGGACGTGAGATCTAAAGTTTAAACGGGTCTCTACATTTCAAAGAGGTGAGGGTACACAGAGTGTTTAGTGTACTGGGAGGAGAAGAGGGTTGAGACGACTTTAAATAGGAGGAGGGAGTGAGGGGGTGAGGGGGTGAGGGAGTGAGGGAGTGAGGGGGTGAGGGGGTGAGGGAGTGAGGGTGTGAGGGAGTGAGGGAGTGAGGGAGTGAGGGAGTGAGGGAGTGAGGGAGTGAGGGTGTGAGGGGGTGAGGGAGTGAGGGAGTGAGGGAGTGAGGGAGTGAGGGGGTGAGGGAGTGAGGGAGTGAGGGAGTGAGGGGGGACAAAGGGGAGGATGGAGCATAAGAGGGAGGGAGAGGAGTCTGGAGATGATTAAAGGGGTAGTCCTGAAAGCAGCCAGCATCGCTTTGAACTGGGAGAGGGTGGAGTTCAGGGCACTCAGGGTTGAGTTACGTTTCAGGACCGAGTGTTTACCTTTCTGTACCGCAGTGTTGGTATTGGCCTCCGTGGGAAGACCGCTACCCCCGTCCTTCCAGAAGGGGTTCAGCTCTAACTTGTGTAGGCCAGCCTGGGAAAACACACACAATATGGTCAAGTAATATCAGTACTCGTCTTTCAGTCAAATACCACACACACACACACACACACACACACACACCCACCCACACACACACACCCACCCACCCACCCACCCACACACACCCACCCACCCACACACACCCACCCACCCACCCACACACAGACACCCACACCCACCCACAGACACACACAGACACACACCCAGACACACCCACCCACACCCACCCACACCCAGACACACCCACACACACAGACACCCAGACACACCCACACCCAGACACACCCACAGACACACCCACACACAGACACACACACCCACAGACACACCCAGACACACCCAGACACAGACACACCCAGACACACCCACAGACACACCCACACCCACACACACAGACACCCACACACACCCAAACCCAGACACACCCACACACACACCCACACACAGACACCCACACACACCCACACCCAGACACACCCACAGACACACCCACACACACCCACCTGTTCCACAAGGCGTTCCTTCTCTCTTTGCTCCTCTTTCTGCCTCTCCTTTTCCGCCCTCTTCTCAGAGGTGGACGTGGTTTTCATTGTCAGGAAGTCAAAGGTCATCCATTCATCTCTCTGCAGCGTGGACGCGGGGCGGGGTGGACGGGTGGAAAGAGATGATCATCAGTGGGAGGAGAGACAAAGAGCAGAAGAACGCCGAGAGGAACCCAGCAGTCAAGAGAGGAGAGGGGCATCGGAGCATAGCAAATCAATGATCAATATCAGTCTTAAAAATACTCTGACCTCCATAGAAACCTCGTTATTTTGGGTCAGAACTCCCAAGTACAACACTGATCGATGTGCATTAAACCACACTAATGCACCCAACTGTGTGTGTGTGTGTGTGTGTGTGTGTGTGTGTGTGCGTGTGTGTGTGTGTGTGTGTGAACTCTGGGATGCACAACAAGCTGACATCCACATAGGTCGACTATTATTGGAACTATGATTACTAATATGAGGCTTACTTAACTGGTTGTGTGTGAGTTTTTTCTGTATTTGTTTGCATCAGTGACAGTCTCACTGACGAGGGATTGGGGACAGAGACCCAGTATTGATGAGAGTAATGGAACTCTATTGACCTCCTCTTTTGTGGAGGTCAAATCAAACACGCACACGGTCCAACGCACCTGGTTGTTTGTGGCTGGGATAGAGGTGCTCTCTGTGGGCTTGGTGTCAGTAGGAATCTTCCAGGCTTTGACTGGGGCCTCCGTCTGGGACTGAGACTCCACCCACTCGTCCTCAGAACCCTGGCAGGGGGAGAGAGGGAGAGGGAGAGAGGGAGGGGGAGAGAGAGAGAGAGAGAGAGAGAGAGAGAGAGAGAGAGAGAGAGAGAGAGAGAGAGAGAGAGAGAGAGAGAGAGAGAGGGAGAGAGAGAGAGAACGTCAACACTACTTATTAACTGCCTTCGCGTGGCGGAAGGATACATTTTCATCATGAGTGTGATGAGGTCTGACCGCTGAGCTGTTGCTGGACACATCGCCCCCCACTGCGCTCTTCTTCTCCTTTTTCCCCTTTTTCTTCTTCTCCTTCTTGCTCTTTTTCGACTTCTTCTCTTTCTTCTTCTTGCCCTTTCCGGAGACCTCCTGTGGTGTGGGAAAAAAAAAGAAGGGGGTTAAGGTTTAAGTAAATAAATGTTTTGCCTGGTCTACTCTCTCTCCGCTATCGCGGAAGGTTCCGTGTCCGATGGGAACCGAGGTCGAGGGGTTGCCACGGTGATGTCGTAGTTGACCTCACCTGCTCTATCTCCTGCAGTCTGAGGTCCACTTCAGGGAGCATCCAGGTGTCCTCTCCTCTCTGCCTCTTCAGTTCCTTCTTCCTCTCCTCCTTCTCATACTGCTGCTTGGCCTGGGGAGAAGAGGGAGTCAGATGGCTGAGCGGTGAGGGAGTCGGGCTAGTAATCTGAAGGTTGCCAGTTTGATTCCCAGCCGTGCCAAATGACGTTGTGTTCTTGGGCAAGGCACTTCACCCTACTTGCCTCGGGGGAATGTCCCTGTACTTACTGTAAGTCGCTCTGGATAAGAGCATCTGCTAAATGACTAAATGTAAGAGGGGAGCAGGTTAGTACAGGGCTGTTTCCTCAGCATTTCCTCTCTTTGTCTCCTTTCTAGAACTATCAATCTTCCTTTTTGCCCCTAAAACACAAAAGGACGCTCGTTTCCAATAGAAGGCGCTATAAAGCACCTTGCAGTGCACACACGCACGCACTCTGTGAAAGACTGTGACCTTGTGTGTTTGATGAAGCAAACAATGTTAACACAGGTGCTTCGGTGATAACAGACATCACAGCGTAAGAAGACGGGTCTATGAATACGTGTGTGTGTACAACATTGTAACAATCGCCTTGGATAACCTCTCCCAGTGTCTACAAAGATGACAAAGTACGTCAGTAAGCGTGCGTGTGCGTGTGTGCGTGTGTGCGTGAGTGCGTGAGCCTGCAACTGCATCATAGCTGCTATCTCCCTTCAGCAGTGTTTGTCCTGCTATCGGTCTGCTAGTGTGGACCCGAACTCATGATTACCTCAATTATTCTATCCCACTTCCTGTCTCTTTGACAAAGACACGAGCCAATTTACTCACATGTTACACTGAGAGGACACTTTATGACAGAAAGTAGCTAGACTCAATACATTTGACGTGTTCCAGACTTTCACAAACTGGTTAGCTAGTTAGCATTTTAGCTAACTCATAGCACCTTGCCTAGCAAGCTAAGATAGACCTTACACCCTCTCACATTACAGGCGAAAGCCAGTATATATCTAGAAAAAGAACCAATACCTTTTCAAGAACCTCTTGTCTTGCTTTACGCTTATATTCCTTCTTATCCTTGATGTTGTTAGCGCTTTCAAAACTACCTCCGAACGCTGCCATGTTTAGCTGTAAACTGAGCTTTGGTGTCGTAAAACGTCCTTACGCTTAACCCCGTTTCTGGGTAATGTAGTTTCTTTGTTAGCCTAGGAACCAGACGATGTCAGGTTAGTACTTGTACTATCCATAGGGTTACTGCACATTCTCGAGGCGGGAATTGTGACATACAGTATGTCCGATCAGTAGGCTACTGATCCATGGAGCGTCATTGTAACCCGTAGGCTATTGTAAACAGAGATAATCATTAACCCTTGTGTTCTCCTCGGGTCGTTCTGACCCATCAGTCATTGTGACCCACCGTCGTATTGCGACAACTTTACCGCATACAAAAACAAAGTGAAGCATTTTCTTTTAACCGTCGGGCTGTCTCAGACCCCCCACATTGCGAAGGTTAAAAGAAAAGTATTTTTATTTGTTTTTGTATTGGGTAAAATTGGGTAAACACAATGATGGTTCGTTATGAACCTTTGGGTCATGTGACCCGAAGGCAGCACGAGGGTTAAGAGCAGTTAAAATGACCTCAATGGGGACCTCACCTGTTGCAACACCGGTTCGCATTATCTGAAATTGCTATGCAGCTCGTACATCAACATCTTAAGTCATACGTCTTAAGGGCCCAAATCTGCCAGCAATGCCTCTGACAAATGGCATTTGACCCCGACAATACACGTACCATCTGAGCCTAAACAGAATTTAAGTGCATTACTGTAGGATCAATACTCGGTGGGTAGGCACATCTTGCCTTGTGCAATTTTCTCAAATGTCAAGTGCCTTTCTGTAGCCAGGCACAATCGCAGCGGCACAGCAATCGATAGAGAAAACACTGGGCGCACTGGAACCAACCGCGGCCGCCTGCCTTTAACCACACTGACAGGCCAGCTCGCATTTCATTCCCGATGGACCGAGGCAGCCCAGGGGTAATTTACCGGGAGCCGTTCCCCAATTATCGAAGGGGCTCACCGCATAACGGCCTCCTTGCCAGTCAGCATCAAGAGGCTATTATCCTGGGATTCATTCTGTCTTTACTGCGCCTCTTCAAACTTACCCTGTGAATGTGTGTGTGTGTTCTCTTCCAGGTGTAGTCAACAGAGAGCCAGCCTACCCAAATGGACAAGTGCCATACGAGTTTATAGCAATAAAGATGAAAATGGTAGGTAGAGAGGCAAATCTCTTTAACCCTTGTGTTAGCTTCGGGTCATTCTGACCCATCAGTCATTGTGACCCACCGTCGTATTGCGACAAATTTACCTCATACAAAAACAAAGTGAAGCATTTTCTTTTAACTGTCGGGCTGTCTCAGACCCCCCACATTGGAATGGTTAAAAGAAAATTATTTTTATTTGTTTTTGTATTGGGTAAAATTGGGTAAACACAACAATGGTTCGTTATGAACCTTTGGGTCATGTGACCCGAAGGCAGCACGAGGGTTAACCATTATCTGCTTATCTCTTTAGTCTTGCTTCTGGCAAACTACAGAGCGAAAGAAGATAGCACCAACGCTAACACCAGAAAGACTGTACGTGTTGAACATTTAGTCATTTAGCAGACGCTCTTATACAGAGCGACTTACAGTAAGTACAGGGACATTCCCCCCCCGAGGCAAGTAGGGTGAAGTGCCTTGCCCAAGGACACAACATCATTTTGCACAGCTGTGGAATCGAACCAGCAACCTTCTGATTACTAGCCCGATTCCCTAACCGCTCAGCCTCCTGACTCCCCAGGAAGGTTTGAAGGTTTAACTGAATGCATAACACCTGAACCTTTCATCCCCTCCACATTTATTTGAAGGACATGTAATCTTTCCAAGTTTCTCCAATCATCAAAAGTAATCAGTGACGATAAAACGCATCATTAGGCCATATAATTGTGTTTCTCTGACAAGCACAGGCGCATGTTCTCAAATTCAATTGGATGAAAAAACGTTATTTATACCTCCTAGGGAACGTGGCGGCACAGTCTCTGGGTTGTGTTCTCCATCAGTCCTGTTATAAGCAGTCTCCAGTAGTCTTCTCCAGTATGACACACCAGTTGCCCTGGTCATGGTAGCTACTCTCCACCCTCACCCCTCTTACCCTGCCACACAGCCCCTCCAGCTCCCCCTGCTGGAACACGTGGTAAAAGCGGTGGAACACAGGCCCGGTCTTTGGGCTGGGGTCAGGACTGGAGACAGAGGTGTGGAGGTCAGCATTAGAACAGGGCTCAGGAGTGTTTCTGGGTCCTCCTCCCCCACCATTCTCCCCCTTTACACCCTCTTTCCTCCTCCTTTCCTCCCCTCCGGCCTTCAGGTGCCAGGGGACAAGCAGATCCTGGGAGTTGAAGGCGGTGCGGTTGGTGTGGACACTCAACTTGGTAGAACTTTCTTTCCCAGGAGACACCTGGACGGAGGTGTCCTCCGTACCAGCAGGGTGCTCTTTGTAGACCTGACCATTGCCTGTGGGCCGTCCAGTCTCCTGAATGGAGTCCACTATGGAGGCGTCCGAGGCGGTGCCTGAAGGACCCTGGGGCTCTCGGAGGTACTTGGACCTCTGCTTGTTGTGCTCCTGCTCCAGAGCCCAGACGTAGATCAGGGCCCTGCCTCCCGGCTTCAACAGCCTGGTTAGCTCCCTTACCGCCGCCAACCTCCGCTCCTACACGCACGCACGCACACACACAGCAGAAAACACATCATTAAAAACACGCACACACACACAACCAAACGCTCATCATTAACGACACACACGTCCGTCATTAAATACACACACACACACACAGCCGTCATATAACAGGTAATTCAATTAGTGCTCTAACGAGACTGCTTTCATTTTTAGGACAAGCCATAAGGAGAACGATCATACACATAATGTGGGATGACCTCCATTGTTGTACGAGAGGAGGACAGGATAGCAATCTGTACGTGATCAGATCTTACTGAGCCGTGTGTGTGTGTGTACGTGTGCGCGCACACACTTGCCTGTGTGGAGAAGTGGTGTATGACAGCTATGGAGATGCAGGCGTCGTAGATCTCGCTGCGTAGGGGAACACTGAGGGCGTCCGACACAAACGCCAAGTGTCCTCTCTCTAAGCAGATCTGGACCAGCACACTGCTGTGGTCACAGCCCACCTACAGGACACACACACACACATTAACACACTGTTCCACCTCACGAGTCACCTGAGGGGATATTTTGTCTACAACTAAACTATAGCTCAGAGTGTAACGACTTCCCTGGCGTGAACATGCATGTAGCATTGACCTGACCCTTTAAGGTGTCAAGAGCTGGTCTCAGATCCGTGCTTATGTCTGTTCTCCAACCAGAGCTTTTATTACGAGGCACGACAGCTGGTCCCAGATCTGTGAGGGCCTGCGGCTGCACATGTCTGCAGGGAGTCACCATAATGAAGCAGTCCTTATCAGGTCAGCCTACTTAGCCCACATAATGAAAGACTGGATACATTAATGTAGCTCCAGCCACAAGAACTCACAAGAGCTGGATGGAGTGGAGGAAGAGAGAGATAGGGGGGGGGGTGGCAGAGACAGTGAAGGGAGTGGGGGAGTAGGATGAGAGAATGAAAGAGAGGGAATGAAAAAGAGAGACAGAGAGAATGAAAGAGAGAGATTGATAGAGAGAATGAAAGAGAATAAAATAGAGAGAATGAAAGAGAGAGGTACGCGAGTGGAAGGGGGAGTGTTAGGAAGGGGAAATTGATAGCCATAATATTTTCAATAAAACTTGTGCTCAGGGAGAAATGTAATTATGTTTCCTGTTTCCTGAGTCACTCGCTCCAGCCTACAGAGAGGGGGTCCGGGGAGAGGCTGCGGGATATTTCCTGCTGTTAAAACACACACTGGTGCCCCCCACACACACCTCATTAAATACACACCACTTAGATTCACAACTTGTACATCTCTCTCTCTCTCTCAGACACAATGATAGCTATACAAAGGTCAAATTTTTCATTTCAATTAGAAGCTTTCAAAGTAGCCGGTGTTAATGGGCCAGGGGACCAGGAGTCTGGGCTAATTTAAATGAGTCGTTGTCAACAGTACCCTGGTAGACCGCCGCTCAGAACCTCCACCAGAACCCTCTCTCTTCCCTCTCAGCAGATCATGTGACTCTGCACCTGGACTGATCTCTGGTTTACCAACAGGCGCTACAAACGTACGATTACGGACGCCCGCCCGCAGGCTCACCGTGATCACGTCCGGGTTGACCCCCAGGTACTTCCCGTTGCCGCAGCCCACGTCGGCCACGAGGCTTCCGGGCGGGAGCGCGGCCAGGAAGTGGCAGACGCGCGGCCAGGGGGAGTGGCGCGTGCCGCTGAAGTGGGCGGCGATGCTGTCGTAGACGCGGTGCACGTACTGCTCCTCCAGACGAGCGGCCTCGGAGGGGCAGCGGGGGAGGGAGGGGGGCGAGGCGGGGGCGGGGCGCTGGCTGTCGCAGGCGGAGGGGAAGGCTGTGGAGACAGAGAGATGGTTGGTCTTTACCTATCGCTCACACACACACACACACAATAAATCCCATACACACAGGGGAGCTCACCACAGTCACATGGGGTGAAGCGGATCTTCCGGAAGGTCAGGGAGGTCCTGGTGCCCCTCTTGCTCAGGGTCAAGTTACCATGGTTACTGAGGTCAGAGGTCACGGCGGCACGGGATTGTGGGTCGCAGGCCGGGACCACATCAAACTTCCTGGGGGTGATCCTGGGGAGCAGAGGACAGGGTGACCTAACCACGCCTAACACTCCTTCACTGATCTCTCCCTGTTTCTCTCGGCCTTTCTCTCTCTTTCTGTCTGGCCATCTCTCACCCATGAGTCCACAGGGATCTGCTCTCTCCCTTCATCACCAAGAGGCTCCGCCCTGGCAACACCACGGCAACCTGGCGACCGTCGGGGTGCCGGAACTCCATCACAGTCTGGGGGCGACAGGAGTGATGTCACAGTCAGGTGACATTAGAGGAAGTGAGACGAGGGAGACGTATCAGCAGTGAGGCAGAGGGACAGCAGTGAGGCAGAGGGACCGCGCTACAGAAACATGGCCTGGAGACCAGACTGAGTCACAGACAGTTTGGAGCTGGACAGAGGGCAACGCTGGAGCGTGGCTGGCTATTTTGAACTCTCATCTCCCAGTCCCAGAGACAAACCTCCACACACACACACCTGAGCTCCAGAAAGACAGTGCAGCCCTCTCATCTACTCTACTCGAAGAGGAGGCTGTCTGTGTGTGTGTGTGTAAGAGAGAGAGAGAGAGAGAGAGAGAGAGAGAGAGAGAGAGAGAGAGAGAGAGAGAGAGAGAGAGAGAGAGAGAGAGAGAGAGAGAGAGAGAGAGAGAGAGAGAACGACTGATCATAACCTTTGCATCACTTTTCTATCCAACGATAGAAGGTTGTAAAAAGGTCTAATTTATTTATGAGTGCAAGTGTGCCTGGGCCACGTCCAAGCACGAACGCACACACACACTTGTTGGCCAGATGACAGACCTGTGCTTTCTTCCTGGTCCGCGAACCTTCGGGGAGATTCAACCAATCAATGAGTCCGGTGGACTGTGACCAAATCAATTCTGCTCCCGACAGCTATGCTACGCTACAACACTCAGCAATTCATCACTCTCTCACACACAACACACCCCAACACACACACAGAACTGAGCCCCCTTGCTACTTGAAACATATAAACACACACACACACACAAAGCTGAGCCCAGTTCAAGCAACGGACATTATCAAGAGCAAACCAATTACACAAGATGGACGATTCAGTAGAATTGTGGAGACACAGTGCTACAACGATCACTCCAAACAGCCGATGTTTTCCTGTTTCATCCCAACCTCAGGGACACAAAGACACGTCCTTCTAAACCGCCTGCTGTCTCACAGAGACACCATGTCCTCATCAGGAGCATCAATCCAGACAGCGTACTCCAGAGAGAGAACTTCCCTTTGGAATGGCTTACAAAAGCAGACACACAACCACCCAGACATGACCACACACAGGTGTGACATCACACACACCATCTGCTTTGCGGTTAGTTGATTGATGAGTTGACAGAGGGCAGGCTGTTGCTAACGACAACCCTGCTCTGAAGACACGGCAGAGCAGACGAGAGTCACATTTAAATCCCCCCCCCCCCCCGACTCACCATGTCGCTTCTAGAACAAAACAGTCCCTCCTGTCACTGAGACACAGCACTGAAGCCCCCCTCCAGCCCCCCCCAACCCTAGCCCAACCTCTCTCGCTCAGTTATCTCTCTTTCTCATTACCAAAGGAACTAAGTTATCTCCTTAAAGACACGCGTCATCAAATCAATCTATGAGATGGAACTTTCCCATGGAGAGGGTGTGTGTGTGTGTGTGTGTGTGTGTGTGTGTGTGTGTGTGTGTGTGTGTGTGTGTGTGTGTGCGTGCATGTCCTTGTGAGACCCTTCCCAGCACACACATACGTTCCTGTTGCAGACACACACACACACTCCATTAGACAGCCAACACCCTCTGTGGAACTTTGAAAACTCTGGACACTGAAAAGCTCTTTAACTGTGTGTGATTCTGTGCGTCTGTGTGTGCGTCTGTGTTTGTGTGTGTGTGTGTGTGTATGACAGAGTGAGAGCAGGATGGGACCAAATGTTTTTCTGTGATGAAAGCTTGTCCATATCCCAAGCCATACCTTCTAATATTGAAGTCATACACACACACACATACACACCTCAGGTCACATTTGTGAGAAACTACTCAGCCCTATTCCCCTGGGATGAATGACTCATCCAGACCCTCAATATCTCATATACACTTAAGTGTTGGTGGACTTTTGACTGATTGATCGAAGTGATGCACATGCACACCCTAGGGAAAACTCTCTCTCTCACACACACACACAACAGCTATTTTTACCTTGGCTCCCAGACTTAGGGAGAGGATTGAGTCCTCAAAGGCAGAGTGAGTATCCACGTGAGGAGGGATTCCTGGAGCAACACACACACAAACACACACAAACACACTTTATTGAAAACAAAACACCATAAATGTTGTTAACTAAAAGTCAATTAAAAGTATCTCGAAAACCAGATATTGCTTTACTAGGATTCTACCAATTTATGGTTTCAGAGTATTTTTTGACATAAAGCGCTATGCTGCCCTCCTGTGGTCACATCGAGCACTGCACCTAAATTGCTCAGCCATATCACAGCATTTTTGGCTAACTTTACAGCAGTAAGACCCAAACTTGGGTAAAGAAGGTGATTCTTACGGTTAGGAACTAACCTTGTCCAGACTGGTACTGGTTTACTGTCAACTGGTCTGGCATAGAGGAAACATGACCATCATTCATACATCTTTCCAGAACTGATACGCACGGGTGTGGAAGACCTGGGAAAGGGGATGAGAACGATATATCGACTCACTCCTTACTAAATTATCCCAGCCAAAGAATAAGACATAAAACATGATCTCCAAATCAACACACCTCCAGGCAAAGGTTTGTCTTTATCAACGTTGTTGTTGTCATAGCGAAACTCGTAGCCATAATGCTTCACTCTCCTGTGCTTCAGAGCTTTCTGAGCTGCGGGGGGGGAGTGAGCTTTGATCTCAGATACAGCCAAAGGTAACTGTCATGTGTCAAACTGACCCATCACACTTTAGATCAAATTCCTCACCTGTGACATCATCATCGTGGGACGACCAGTCTATGGCATCCAGAAGAACAGCCTCTTCCTCTGGAGTCACGTAGTCCTCTGCAACAAGCAACCCTGGGGGAAGGGACACACACGCCTCCCTCTCGCTGGCCACTGCAGGGACGGACGGATGGACAGACACACAAACACACACAGCGCTTGCTATAGGAACACACACATACGTGTAACCATTGTGAATTGGTTAAAGTAACTTCTTGGGTATAAATACAGTCCACCCGCGAAAAGCTAACCTCCCCCCCCCCCCCCCCCCCTCCTTTACCTGAGTCGATAAAGCTGAGATACAGAGCAACACTATGGTCTCCGCAGCACAGCTGTCTACTGTTAAGGAGGGCGTGTGCTCTCTGAGCGCAGTCCTGCGACCTGCGGGCAAGACTGAACGTGAGGAACCTCGTCACGCTTCCGAACAAGATGTCTACAACAGGCACCCGTCCCTACCTGTAGGTGACTAAGGCGTAGGGTTTGTGTGGGGGCATGACGAGGGTCTCTACCTCCCCCCCTTCCTTTAGGACTGCTAACAGCTGTTCGCGACTCACTCCATTGCCAAGCCCACCGTTAGCGACCACCAGACTCTGAAGGGTCAGAGCATATCTGTCCACATGACTTCTTCAGTAAACAGTGTTCAGTTATTTAATCTGTACATTTTACAGTACTAACTGAATATCGTGGCTAGCTAGAGTGAACATATTTAGCCTCTACATAGTTGTGAATGTCAGCTGCAATTGTAATTTAAGAGCACCACACTAAATAGTTAAGTAGAGCATACATGCAAGTAACTTTGGGGAGAGCTATCTAGCTGGTTGAGCTAGCTCCTCTACTGTGTACATAGAAGCTGGCTTGACTCTCCTGTCAACAAATCGAATATATTACCTGTGTGGGCTGAGATACTGTACTTATGCCCTCATGTTTCAGTAAAACATGACTGGCCTTAATTTGTTTCCGGAGGAGTTTCTTTTCCTCTTTACTTTTTCTTGACGATTTGACGTTTTCTAAACAGGGCTCCATGCTACAACTACCAGTGTCCGCCTGTCCGGGTGAAACACACCGACTAAAATAAAGTTTCCGTTTTCGGAAGAAATTCTAATTGTGGCATCAGAACTCGACGCAGAACAAGTCGCAGGCTTACTTACTGAGTTTACTCCCTTTGTGTTTTTTAATTATTCTCCTTTATGTATTAAAATGTTTAATAATATTCTGTTTTGATTCTGTGACTTCAGTGTGTAAGTGCGTGTGTGCTATGGATCCAAACTTCAAAGCCTTCACCTGTCAATTGTTTCGCTTTCAAGTTTTATTGTCAGGTACACAGAACAACACATGGTCAGACTGGGCACTGAAATTCTTGGGACAAGACAACGCAAGCAACCTAGAATAACATATAAGTACTAAGAACATAGATTAAATATATGATAAGCTCAAATAAAATAGAATAAGATAAAAATCTAAATAAAATAATGGTAATAAACATCCTAATATACAAATAAAGTATGCAATATACAATATTACAGATTATACACTAATACACATAATGAACTATACTAACCTTAAACAAGACCTATACTAGCCTAAGACAAGACCTACACTAACCTAAGTGGGGTACAGTTAGTGCAATAGTGCAATAGTGCAATATTGAGCTGAAAGTGACAGTGTGTAAAGTGACTAGAGAGAAAAATATCAATGTAACAATGTAAAGTGACCAGTGAGAAATGTATCAATGTCCATATCAATGTCCATTCAGAAGCGTGATGACCCTTGGGTAGAAGTTATTATCCAGTCTGCGTGTGCGAGACCGAATGCTGTAGCGCCTGCCAGAAGGCAACGGGATAAAGAAACTGAAGGATGGGTGGTAACAGTCTCTTAGGATTCTTCTTTCCTGAGGCATGGTGTGTGGTAGGTGTCTTGAACAGCTGGGAGCTTCCTGCCGATGATGAACTCAGCAGACCGGACCGCACTTCGTAGGGCCTTGCGGTCCCTGTCTGTGCAGCTCCCATACCACACTGTGATGCAACCAGTCAGTATGCTCTCTATAGTGCATCTGTAAAAGTTAGTGAGGATGACATGTGATAATTGCCGTCTCATTAGGTACACAAGAACAGCAGAGTTGGCTAGGGGGGACCCTTCGCTATAGAAACATGCTTTGAGAATCAAAACAACAGCTGCTCTAGGAGATTCCCAGGACCCTGCCCTCCATTATCACAATGTCAATCCTTTATCAATCCAGGGCGCGACCACCTCAGCCCAACCGCTTTCCCAACCTTTTCCACTTCGCTGCCCACTTGAATAGCTCAAATATTTTTGCGTGTAGAACTGTGTCTTCTATTTGCCTGGAAGCAGAGGGATGGAGACAGAACGATGGAAAGACCGACGGAAAGACTATTCAGAAACCAGATCCTGCTTTTTAAAATAGTTCATGTGATCTCCTCCTCTCTCCAGGGACTTCACCAGATCTCTGCCTCCGCTCACGGAACCAACAAAGCTGTGTTAATAACATGTCACTTTAATCCCGTCTGTGTACTTTTAACTTCCATATTAGGCCTACGCAGGCTAATGTAATGTAATAGGCTATTCTCAGCTATGACAGTTGCAACCAACATCTACTTGACCTGAAGTGGAAAAAGCCACCACGAACACACCCGCTATGTTTTGACCTCATATTACCAACTCTGGTTCATTGCACACTTTTGATTTGACCCTCCGGTCACCAGAATGTGAGGTATGGAGCCTGGAGGGCAGGATGACACTGTGTCTCACCTCTGATCTGGAGGGTAATCCTGTCAGCTCTGTTCTGGCTCCTTTCAGAGTCAAC
>NC_085028.1:15822497-15859872 GCF_963692335.1 Osmerus eperlanus
AAGTGTGTATCTGAAGTGTGTGTGTGAAGTACACAGGTGTGAGCGAGGGAGGAAGACTTGTTTTCAGTTTGAAAGGTTGTTTTTGTGACGCTTGTGAGTGCATTTCAGCATTTGTGTTGTCTCAGTCTCCTGAATTGTGTGCGTTGCAGCCGTCTGAATCTCTATGGGTTGCCACAGTGTGTATGAGAATGTATATGACTGTTGGTATGAGAGTGTGTATTACGTGTGTGTTTATGTGTGTGTATCAAGTGGCTCCAGCCCCCCAAGGGTCTCTGTGTCTGTTGAAGCTGATCAGCTGACAGTGGAACTCTGTCAACGCTCTGGGCATGGGCGCCACTTCCTCCCACTGGCTCCTCCCACTGTGATACACCTGCGGGGGCAGAGAATCGTGTCACGTGACCATGTCCCCTCGCTGTGAGAGGGGAGATCGAGAGGAGGCAGAGTTTTCTTCTTTACCTGCACCTCGTCCGTGATCTCGTCAGGTGAGTAGTCTCCTCCCAGGATGTAGATGCGGTCTCTTACGCCCAGGGCGCCCGCGTTGAAGCCGGCGCACTCGAACGAACCCACGCCCTTCCACACGCGCGTCTCCGGACAGAAGCTGTAGACCTGGGTCGGACACAGAGCGCCAGTCCCGTTCGTACGGTCCACTCCAGAGATCCACTTCATCTCCACGAACAGCCATCATCAATGCCATTCAACCAATGACTCCATCCAACTCACCTTATAGGTGGAGAGATCACAGAGGTGGAGGGTGTCGTTAACGGCCACAGCCTTGACCAGTGTGGCGTGGAAGAAATGACCAAACTCGGCCACCAGGTGGCTCCACTGGTCGCTCTCGGCGTCGTAGCAGAAGAAGCAGTCCAGCGAGGGGTTGAAGGAGTCTGCGATCTCCAGCCGGGATCCCAGGGTGTAGATGAGGCTGTGACAGGCACTGGCTTCCGGGTAGTAGAGGGCGGTGGGCAGAGGGCTGACAGACGTCCAGGTTTGACTCAGAGGGTCGTAGTACTCCACCTAGACACAGTCACACCTCAGAGAATATAGACAGGCCCTCTGAACACCTGGCTCGCTGTCCATACCGTGACCCACAGTGTCAATGGACTGTTAAAAACACCAATCTGCTGCTATATTTTTACAAACACCGCTTTCCTATGTGAAAATACAGATCACACTGTTAAAGCGGATATTAGAAGTTAAAAATGTTATGATAACGTGGTACTAATAGTGTGTACTGGCTGTAACTGTACAACTGTAACTTTAGCCACACCTCCAGGAGGCTGGGAGCCCCGCCCCGAGAGCCTCTGGCCCTGCCCCCGATGACGTAGAGGCGGTTGAGGGCGGAGACGGCGGCGTGCATGGTACGGGGTTTCCCCATGGCGGGTGCAGGGGTGCAGGTGCGTGTGACGGGGCAGAAACACCACACGTCGTCGGTGGCGTCGTGGCACGGCTCGGCGATGTGGAGACGCACCGCCCGGCAACAGTTACCGCGGCAACCACCTGTGACAAACAGCTTACGTAGCGGAAGAGGAAAATCATTGGTGCGATAATTGGCCAGAAATATTGACAGCTTAGTCATCATAAACTCTCTGATTATGTGCTCCTCTATAGAGGCCTCAGTGGCAAAGCAACCCACCTTCTCAGCATAGCTGGTGAGCTGAGATCCTGGAGGGTCTGGTATCATAGACCCCGCCCCCTGACCCTGAGGGAGCTCTCTCCATTGGTCGGTTTCCAGGCAGTAGCAGAAAGCGTGGCGTATCTCTCCGTTCTCCTCGGTCTTGTGTACATAGATGTAGCTCTGCATGGCGGCAGGCCTGGCGTCTGTTAGCAGGCCGCAGTGCTGCCTCAGTCTGCTCCCTGCCTCTCTGAGCAGGCCTCCACACACCTCATCTCCACACAGCATCTCCTCCCTCTCAGCCAAGGCCTGCATTATACACACACACACACACATATACACACATACACACACACACATATACACACATACACACACACACATATACAC
This sequence comes from Osmerus eperlanus, assembly GCF_963692335.1. Classification (NCBI taxonomy): domain Eukaryota; kingdom Metazoa; phylum Chordata; class Actinopteri; order Osmeriformes; family Osmeridae; genus Osmerus; species Osmerus eperlanus. Next base: position 15,824,497 of record NC_085028.1, read on the forward strand.
ACGTACATATACACACATACACACACACACACATATACACACACACACACACACATATACACACATACACACACACACATACACACACACACATATACACACACACACATATACACACATACACACACACACATATACACACATACACACACACACATATACACACATACATATACACACATACATTTACATTTAGTCATTTAGCAGACGCTCTTATCCAGAGCGACTTACAGTAAGTACAGGGACATTCCCCCAAGGCAAGTAGGGTGAAGTGCCTTGCCCAAGGACACAATGTAATTCGGCACGGATAGGGAATCGAACCAGCAACCTTCTGATGACTAGCCCGATTCCCTAACCGCTCAGCCACCTGACTCCCTATATACACACATTTCCTCAGAAAGCTGTCAATACTTTTGTCAGTTTTGTTTTCATGCACGTGTTTGTGCGTACCTTCAGTGTGTGTGTGTGCACGTACCTTCAGTGTGTGTGTGTGCACGTACCTCAAGTGTGTGTGTGTGCATGTACCTTCAGTGTGTGTGTGTGCACGTACCTCAAGTGTGTGTGTGTGCACGTACCTTCAGTGTGTGTGTGTGCACGTACCTTCAGTGTGTGTGTGGGTAGATGATGAAGCCTGAGCAGTGGGAGGAGCTTGGGTAGCAAGCTCCTCCTCTCCTCTAGGTTGTGACCTATCCACTTCAGCAGTGACATCACCGCAGCCTCCTCACTGGGCACGCTCAGTGCGTCTGCCTGGAGACAGCGCTCCAGCACATCAACCTAGACAGGGAGATTTGTTCATTAAAAAACACAGTTGGTGTTCCTATAGTACGGAGTGTCCATTCATCATTCATCCAATCCATCATCTTCTGCTTTTCTGGGGTCGGGTTCGTGATGGCAGATGGAGGGTGAAAAAACACAGATTAAGTAAATAAGTGATCCCTGCAATTGTTGTCACAGATAGCAGTCATGTGGACTTCATACCAGCTTTAGGGTTAGGGCTAGCTGCTGTGTGCATGTACCTGCATTTCCAGGAAGTCTGGAGTTAAGGAGAGATCCAGGAAATTCTCAACCACAAATTCATTGGCTCGCTGGAGGAGGGAGGCGGAGCCATATCCCTCAGCGAGGTCCAGTAGCATTAGACAGTTGGAAAGGTCTAAGGTTTCGATCAGGAAGTCACCACAAGCTCGGGACAAAGTGGACACCTGGCCATGGCGATAGAACACACCAAGGGCTGTAGAACTACATGTACCATGATGCATTGCGTGGTGCAGTAAGTGGCAGTCATTGTGGTATCAGACACCTGAAGGAAGGAGGCCAGTTGGAAGAGCATGTCCACGTTGCCGTTGGTGATGGTGGTCTCTCCTGAGTAGGCAAAGTCCAGGAAGGAACTCACAGCCTCTGGAGACTGGTTGCCGAGGGTAACGGAGCCGTCGTCACGCTCACGCATGTTCACCTCAAACATAGCCCTGCGAGAAACATTTCACTGTGAATGACAATCCATGGGTGAGTATATACACACACACTCTCACAAACACACACACCGGAAGAAGTCGCTGCTGGCTGCCAAGACACAGCGATGGCAGGGGAAACTCTGGTCCTGAACTCTGATGGTGAAGTCAAACAGTAAGCCCCTCTCTCTGAATGACCTGAGCACGCTCAGAAGCTGCTGCCCGTGGGCCTCAGACAGCCGCAGCATAGCCTTGCGCTCCGGAACGCCGTTACACTCCAGAACAGAGTCAGTAGAGTCAGCAGCATCGGGAGTTCTGGAATACTCAGAGTGGTCTTCCATGTCCACTGTACGAGCATAGAACAAATTACAACAATTACTAGCAGGAATACGTGACTATTTAAACATCTGACGTCAATATAAGATCCATAAACGTAAATCAACCGCGTTTAATTACGGTGAGAGACAGCACCGGGCAGTGAGATCCTAAGTAGTTTAAAAGAGGCCGCTTTTGCGCCCTGCAGTACATGTATGAATAAATAATGATAAAAAGCAGGCCATCGCTGTACCATCAGCGTTCGGTTTTCACACTTCAAATATTAACCGTCAGAAGACAAGGAGTCTGTCCCTCCACGGTGCTGGTGCAGAAGTAGACTGCTGTCCTCACTGTTTCAGCACCACGGACAGCTCTTCAATTCAGCAGTTTTTTTATTCCGACAGTCACGAGAGGATTTTACACATCATTTTCGAGAGTTGTTTTCGAATAATACCTATGATGTACATGAACTATGAACTATGATGGTAACTATAATTTCTTTTGAATAATAAACACATTTCCTTTTGATGGTGTATTTTGGCGTTCTTTCTTGGGTTCCGGGTTTGAGCTTTCGAACAGTTGCATGCTGGGAGCTGTAGTTTGTAGAAGGCTACCAAGTTTCCAACCCGGTTTCTCTGCATGACGTGTTGGTCTAAAAGCTTATAGACGTAACAAATGACACAAGCCAGTCTTTTATTGTCAAATACTTTACATATAATCAATTAAAACCAAGGAGTACTGTAAACAATACATTTCATTGGCAAGCACCTATTTTAAACTCTTCAGCATGATGGATGACTACAAAACAGAAAAGCAAATCCCCAAATGTCAAGCATATTGTGTGTGTGATGGAGAGAGGGGAGAGGGCTTGAGTTGCCCACAAGCAAACACAACTGTGCAAAGTTAAAGTGGAACAAAGTTCGAACTGAACAGTCATTGAACATATCTTAGAAACTGTGTCCACTAATATGCTTAAGTAGGCTATTATTGTTTTACAGCTTAGGGATGATATCAAGATTTAGCATTGTTGACCATGAACCATTAAACTTCAGAAATTTGTGTTGAAAGTTTATGAAAGTTATTGCTTCAAGATACACAGATTTGTTATATACTGATTATGAATTGATTACTTCATTATAGTATCATAAATTACACATTTGAATACACACATAACACATGTGAGATATATATATAAATATTGATAGTTGTTCAGCCATAAATGAGAGTTGCGACACAATAAACCAGAAGAGAACAGTGTTTACATTTAGTCATTTAGCAGACGCTCTTATCCAGAGTCACTTACAGTACAGGGACATTCCCCAGAGGCAAGTAGGGTGAAGTGCCTTGCCCAAGGACACAACGTCATTTCGCACAGCCAGGAATCGAACCGGCAACCTTCAGATTACTAGCCCGACTCCCTAACCACTCAGCCCCCTGACTCCAGTGTTGGTGACTACAGGTTGATGAGGTGCAGGTGGGAGGCAGGTGAGTGGTGACCCAGAGCCACGGTGGGGTTCTGGAGCTGCTTGAGAACCATGCGGTGGAACTTGTCACGCACACGATTAAACTCCATGATGTCACGTGGGTTCTCTTCCACCCAGAACCTGTGGAACTCCTGCATCAGGTAACCTGTGGAGACAGGGAGTCTTACTGTGTGTGTCTGTATGTGTGTGTGTGTGTGTGTGTGAAGTTCGCACTTACAGAACGTCTGATGGAAATGTGCCAGGCTGGGCATCTCAGGTGCTACGTTGTACAGGTGTGTTTTCAAAGCCCCATCCAGCAGGAGCTTGTAGGTCAACTGTGTGATGTTGATCCCCACGATGGCGAAGGAGAACCTGAGACGCACATCCCCTCTGGTCACACCACTACACACATACAATATGCACACTGCTCCCGATACAAAGGAATGAGCGAGAGGGAGACAGTGAGAAAGAGAGTAAGAAAGAGAGAGAAAGGAAAGCGATCATCTCCTGCCCAAGTTATCTTAGAAAGCTACTCACCCAATGGCTTTGTCAAAATTGTTCTTGTTCCAGTCCAGTGTGCTCATCTTGCTACACACACACACACACACACACACACACACACACACACACACACACACACACACACACACACACACGCACAACACACCATGGAGAGAAAGCATCAACATAAACAGAAAACAATCTCAGTAGTCAATGGTACTTGTACCTTTGGGCAGTTTGAAATGACAGGGTGAAATGATTCCAAAGCAAAGACTTGAAAGAGAGAGGAGTTACCTGACCTCCTGGTTAGGAAGACCCCTGAACAAAGCCAAACGACAGGTGAGCAGTGACAGATTAGGCATGGGGAGTGGTGACAGAATCATGTGCCCGTGTGGGATGAAGAAGTCAGAACAGAACTTAAACAAGCATGCAGGTGGAAGAAGGTAAAGTCAAAAAGCAGGCAAAACATTAAGGGCCTGATTTTGATAGAACAAATTGGCTGAAAGATATTTTAATTATCTCCCTATCCTTGAAGTTTAGGTACTAATGCTACAGGAACATGAGGGCCGTGAGGGGTCAGAGGTCATCAAGGCAGGGCTGACCTGTGTTTGGGCTGCTGGGAGTCATGCAGCACCTGCAGGGCTGTGGTCCTATCGTGCTCTGCAAAATACCTGAGGGACGGGAGGTCAGAGAAATGACAGGATTTATGGGAAAGTGCAACACCATCAAACACATTTTAAAAACACAACTAAATGTAAACATGTAATACTTTTTAAAATTACTTTATCCAAAAATAACTTATGATGTCCAAAAATAAAGGACATTACCCAGGAGTGACACACAAACACATCAATGTAATTACTCACAGCAGGTTAAGGAGTCCTAGGATGCCCATGCCTCTGAAGTCAGTTTTGGGGTCGCTGCCCTGGAAACCGATGTCACTCCATTGTTTGGACACGCGGGACGTCAGAGGGGAGTCCGGACACAGAGCTTTCCAGAACTGTAGGAGAAGCACACAGCTGTTAGCATACTACGAAAAAACAGGTTCATTCCTATGAGATAGTTAGCATGGTACTTATAACTAGTATCTCGATGGGTTGGTTAGCATGTTAGCGAAAGCAGGTGTATCTCTATGGAAGTGTTAGCGTGTTAGCAAGCACAGACCCTGAGGAGCATGTCCTCATGCTGGGGGTTGTCACTGTCGTAATGCTCCCTGCGAAGCGTCTCCACCTCCACCAGGAGAGCTCTGTAACCCACCACCTGGAACAGACAGGCCTGCAGGGACACACTCAGCCTGACACACACAAACATACACACACACACACACTCACACAGAAGCACACTCACACAATTAAGAGTTTGTAGTGCCTAAAATTGAAAACCTGCTACTTGATTTGCAATACTTCGTTACTGTACTTCATTAGATTTTTCTGGCATCAGAAATTTACTTCACAATTTATTTATCTGACAACTTTTTACTTTCACTCCTTACATTTAGTAAACAAATATCTGTACTCTCTACTTCTTACGTTTTCAAGCCAGGCTCATTACTTTAGTTTTGGTGGCATGATCAATATTATTTCTTGTCATTGCGCCCCTTTTTTAATTTCCTGGCTATCAACAAACACAACAAACGTCAGCTAGTCTACGAAGCTTCCAATGTAGTAAGGCAGAAGGCAACAAGAAAAAAGTGCGTGAAAAAAAAGTTTGAAAAGTTGATTTTTATTTTATTTTTAATAGAAAACTTTTGGTGTTGGGTTGTGTGTGAAAAAAAAGTTTAAAAAGGTTGAAAAAATATGTTTGAACAAAAGTTTAGATTTACTTTTCAAAAGGTTAATATTTAGATATATTAACCTTACATAATATATATAAATATTTCTCTATATAAAAAATGTGTTTATTTTGAGGAAGCAAAGGTCCAAAGGTAGAGTCTGGACTATCTAGACTCACTGGAGGTTGGAGTCCTCGTGGATCCTCTTCAGGGTCATGATGTCATCAGTAACCTTCTCCACCGAGTCAGAACCCACACTCACTGCAGACTGTAGTAGCTGGAGGGAGCCAGAAAGGACGGTGTGATGCTAACACTCTGTAACACACACTAGACCGTCAACCACAACCCCCGTACTCACCTCACTCTTGGAGGACCTCAGGGATTTCTCTGGAACCCCAAAAAAGAGAAAGAGGACCCACATTTGTCAGTAGCCTTCTCAAATTCAACTGCATTACTTACAGTCAAATGTTATGGTGAAACGTCAGTCAGACTGCAGTATGTGTACCTATCATGAGGGTCCTACAGGCACCAGGTTTGTGAGAGTGGCAGATCCTCTGCAGCTCACAGCGTCCCGTCACCTTGTGAGTGAGGAACTTGAGCGCGCGCCACAGAAATGTGCAGTAGAGAAACGAGAGGAACTGTACCAGCACCCTGGGGGAGGGGAAAGACAGATGCACCATATTAACATGAGAGGCAGAAAGATTGAGAGAGGGAGGGAGAGGGAGAAATCACAAGAGAAAGGGAGGGAGGAAGAAAATGAGAGAGACCGAGAGAAACAGAGAGACAGACAGAGAGAGAGAGAGAGAGAGAGAGAGAGAGAGAGAGAGAGAGACAGAGAAAGCGAGAGTGAGAGAGAACCTTATTTAAGCTGCTCTAGAGGCACTGAAAGATGAAGTGTGCCGTTGCATAATCACATGGGGTGGCAGGTGACTGGAGGCTGTGTTGCAGGGGAGGGAGAGAAGACAGGCAGAGAGAAAGACAACTCGAGTTTGTCATTTAATGGAGAAAAGCTATCAGTCAGTGAGTATGTGTGTGTGTTCTGTCCTTGTCTCCAGTGTTTAACTAGGACAGGAGAGGAGGGCTGCTCTGTAATTGAAAGAAACAAAACATAATCTAGCACAGGGTCGACAGAGTCCTTTACAGAAAGAGAGAGAGAGAGAGAGAGAGAGAGAGAGAGAGAGAGAGAGAGAGAGAGAGAGATAGTGTGTGTGACGTGTGTCCGTGTGTGTGTGTACGTGTGTTTATGTGTGTGTGTGTGGCCTGCCAATGACGATTGAAGAGCTGAACCATAGACTATATAGGACAGGCAAGCTATTTTGGGTGATGGAGTGGCGGCATTTACTTATTACTCGCCTTAACCCCGCCTTGAGTAATACAAATGTCACGACGACACGCCTATCTGTTCTCATCCTGAAATGCGGCATGTAAAGACTTTTATTCTGAGCGCTTCCTATCAATAATTTGTTTTCCACAATGGAGCCACGATATCAAGGAGAGTGGGAGTCGAGTGGTGAGGTGGCAAGAGTGGATAAAAACTCTGGAAGCTCCAAAAATAAAACAAAATGGTTACTGGTTCACTTCATTCATCCAGGATATCAGGCTGTATAGTTTTTGGAAGTATACCTAATATGTGTTCTGTTAACGCTAGTGATGACATTTGACGCCAAATAAAGTTAACCTACCTCAGAAAATGCTTCATGATTGTTTGTGATGTTTTGCTGTAAAACTCAGGTGACGTATTCCTGAAAGACAAACGAAAGTGTCGTTAAAAAAATATTTTACACCCCTTGACCCCCCCTATACGCACTTGGCACAATCGTTGCGGGCGATGTGACATCACATCTGACAACGCATTGTTAGATTGAGTCGCAATCAATAATCAATGTATTTGCATGCCATAAACACCGCATAGGTGAAGGGTGCCGTTAAAATAAAAACCAAGAGTAGCTCACCTCTCTTGTCGCAAGAGATCGATTCCTTTCTCCTCCTTTTTTCTTGATATGTTCTCTTTATCTTCGTCTCACCATTGTGTTCTCAGACAGACAGCGCGAGAGAATCCAGAGGGACAGTCTTATTGCACAGCGGCTGCAACCCAGACAGACGCTCTCTTCGAGTCTTTTGCTCTGCTAGTTAAACTATGATTTGGCACTCACTATCACAATCTGCACCGCGATCATAAAATAACTTTAATGCTGCCTATAAAATGGTGGGATGCCTGATCTGATACAAAGTGATATCTTAAAAGAAATCTGATTAGAACTCGCCATCCAGTAATGAATGTGGGTTTTGTGAGTGTGCGTGTATGTGTGTGTGTAAGTGTGTGTGTGTGTGTGTGTGTCACGGTCGCTATGCAACAAGAGAGCACAAGTATGTGCGTGTCTTGCATGCTGAGCTAAACAATGATATGACATTGTGAGAGAAGTCATCTCACTGATGATGAGGAAATAAAGGATTTATTAATCCATAAAAAACGGTTACATATTAGGCCTTCTCTTTAGGCAACACAATCTGTATTGAAAAACATCTGTAAAATATCTAAATATTCTTATAAATACACCGGAAGTTTCCTATAAAAAGAAGGCAGCAGAGTGGTGATAAAAGAAGGGGAAACATGGATGAAGGATAAGACTTAGTGTTCACATCTTCGTGCTGTGTCTGACACAACACTCTCCTCCCTCTCCTGTAGTCCATGGCAACCCTGGTAAGCCTCGAAACCTCTCCTCTTGATCCTCAGCTGCCGTTTCTTTATCCTCTTCATCGTCAGACGTGATCTTCACCCCCACTTCCTGTGTCGTCGAACTGTCGTCGCAGACCGGGGCGGGGTTGTCGTAGCTCCCCTCCTCCCACGCCACGGGGGAGGCGGGGTCAGCGGGGTCCGCGGGGTCCGCAGGGGTCGTCGGCATGACGTTGAAGGAGATGAAGCCCACCAGGATCACCACCAGCGACACCATGTACAGACCTGAGAACTGAACGAACACACTGGAATCTGAATCTGAATCTGAATCTGAATCACACACCGAGCTGACCCCCACACCTGTCTGCATGCACCCACTTACAAAATCATAAGGTATGGGGAAAACAATAAACAAATAGGAATCATTATACACTGAAATCATTCTCAGTTACATTGACTGTGAGGTCCACTTCATTTATGGGTGAGCATGCCATATGTAACACTTTAACTAGATGGGGAAAGACACTTGACATACTGCAGAGGTTATATATTAAACCCATTTAGTCACTACAGACAGTCATTAAAATACAATGTCACTGCAACCGTTACAGACCGTTAAACAGGGGCAGAGATAACAAAAGAGAGATAGAGAGAATGGAGAGATTACTCTAAATTAACACTGGATGATAATGCTTTCTAACCCTAATCCCATCTCAGTACAGCAGGTGTGTAGTCCTATTATCAGGGTCTCTGAGATTAACAATATAGTATCGCCTTCTTCTCTGCTCTTATCTGATCACGTTACAATCTTACATTATAGTCCCCAGCTAAGTGATATGATGAGATTGATATATTCTAGATTATATAATCAGTGTACGGCGATCCATCCTTTCCAGTGGAAGTCAGCTAATTATTACTGTCCCTGTGTTGTCTCACAGCCTAACTGAAGTTATGCAGGTCCTTACATACATGACCTTACAAGCTAACTTGCATGATACACATGAACAACCTCTATTGCAGCAATGAAAACCTTATCTAACAGGTGAAGTTCTTATCAATTTTTCTGTGTCTTGACCCGCTCAGAAAGACAATCAATCCCGGTACTTTACCTGCCTGTGTGTGTGCGTGTACTGTATGTATGTGTGCTGTATGTGTGTGTGTGTGTGTGTGTGTGTGCTGTATGTGTGTGTGTGCTGTATGTGTGTGTGTGTGTGTGTGCTGTATGTGTGTGTGTGTTGTGTGTGTGTGTGTGTATGTGTGTGTGTATGTGTGTGTATGTGTGTGTGTGTGTGTGCTGTATGTGTGTGTGTGTGTGTGTGTGTGTGTGTATGTGTGTGTATGTGTGTGTGTGTGTGTGCTGTATGTGTGTGTGTGTGTGTGTGTGTGTGTGTGTGTGTGTGTGCATGTACTCACTGTGTACTGAAAGAGGAAGAGACCACAGAAGAGGCCGAAGAGGTCTGCGGTCAGCAGGGAGAGATTGACCGAGGTGGCGCTGGTCATCTTGACCACTATGGGCATGCAGCTGTACAGTGTGTACAGACAGAGGGCATAGCCAGAGAACAGCAGGCCTGAGGAACAACAAGAACATCACTCACATGAGACTAGGACATGATGGATAATTGTAACTCTACAGCATTTCGTTCTGTTTCCTTGTGGGAATGGAATGGTGGGAGGAGTTTACCAATTTTCCAACTCCACTGGACTCTGGCAACATCCTTATATTCTACAATGCCCCTATGTGAAAAAACAGAAAAAACACATAGTAAACCAGTATTTTTTCGAACGCCACACACACACACAAACACACTTACATTTGTATTCCACTGATGAGGGTTCCAAACAGCCCCACCATGCCGAGGAACTCCTCCCTGCTCAGGTTCTTCACGGTGTACTCCTGGCACACGTTGGACACGGCGTACAGCGTGGCACTGACCAGCACCAGCCCGTCCCCCAGCAGGATGTTAGAGGCTGGGAGAGAGAGGAGACACGTCACAGCACGCTTCCAAACGGAACCCTTTCATATTTAAAGATGCACACCTAACCCACAGGGGATTGGACGGCGAATGAACTGGATTCTTACTGGATCCCTGGTCGCGTCCGGACATCAGGTCGGCACCCACCATGGCCCCGACGCCCAGCAGACACACACACACCGACACGTAGTGGAGAGGCCTGTAGCGCGTCTTCAGGAAGAAGCAGGACAGGATCATCAGGACTGGGATGACGAAGCAGTCCAGGAGCTGGTGGGGAGGACAGACACGGTCAGGCAGAGAAGAAGAATGAGTAGACCCACTCGCACACAGACACACACACACACAGACACACACAGACACACACACAGACACGCACAGATACATGCACAGATACACACACACACACACAGACACACACACAGATACACACACACACAGACACACACACAGACACACACATTACTCACCTGTATACTGGTCAGTGTAGTGTACTGGTATGCTTTGACCACAGTATAGTTTGCCTCGACATCCACCAGACTCAACAGCAGGTACTTCCACCACTTGTTCCTCAGAATCTGCAAAATATTGCCATCCCCTAGGTTAAAAGTACAGTATTAGTATAAGTTCCCTGAAGGTTACTGCACTGGGAGAAGACATAAAGCACAGTGACACTGTTCCAGAGAGCTCCACTTACATGTTACAGCCCTCATGTCATGTTTACAAGGCTGTCACCACACTGTTACACACACACACACAATCCCTCAACGGACGTACACACACATTAAAAACGAATCTGGTTGCGAGTGAGCCTACCTCTTTTGAAGACGAGCATGGTGGTGTATGTGAGGCACAGCAGAGCGTAAGCGAGGAAGCTCTGGAGCATGGGGGTGTTAACGTGGAAGTCTGTGGCCAGGTACTGAGACGTGATGGCTGTCCCACAGATGACGGCAGCCAGGCCTTGACCCATGGCCACCGTCCTCAACAACTGCCTGGTGGACACAGATATCATATCTCTATCAATCATACATTTACATTTAGTCATTTAGCAGACGTTCTTATCCAGAGCGACTTACAGTAAGTACAGGGACATTCCCCCCGAGGCAAGTAGGGTGAAGTGCCTTGACCAAGAAAACAACCTCATTTTTACACGGCCGAGAATCGAACTGGCAACCTTAAGATTACTAGCCCGATTCCCTAACCGCTCAGCCATCTGACTCCCTGTCATAGCAGGGCAATGAGTTCAGGGAACAGTGGTCTAGCTATGGTGAAGTGTAGCTATGGTCTCAGGTTAGGATTGTAGAGGTACAGCGAGGTATGGAGCGTACCTGTTCTGATGAGTATACAGGGTAGGGTCCCTCCAACAGACATCGTGTCACATGATCAAACTAAGTTCCACAAAGTTCAATGAGGCCAGTGACTCACCGGTTAAATATGTTTTTTCTAACTCTCCATATGAGTCTGTCTCTGTCATGTTCATCACTGGTGCATGTTGACTCCATCTCCTTCTCATTCATAGTCTGCTGGGGAAAGTGCCGGTGTGGTAATGTGCTCTCTGCATGAGCCCACAAAGCCTTTTATCATCTCTATGGCGCTCATGCTCAATGATTAACGCTTCACAAATCAAAGGGCAAAGAGGGTTTGAAAGAGGTAATACTGATTAAAGGGTGTGTGTGTGTGTGTGTGTGTGTGTGTGTGTGTGTGTGTGTGTGTGTGTGTGTGTGCGTGCGTGCGTGCGTGCGTGCGTGCGTGCGTGCGTGCGTGCGTGCGTGCGTGAGAGAGAGAGAGAGAGAGAGAGAGAGAGAGAGAGAGAGAGAGAGAGAGAGAGAGAGAGAGAGAGAGAGAGAGAGAGAGAGAGAGAGAGAGAATCCCATGTGTGATCTGACTAAATGTTGATGACATCATTGTCTATTTTCATTCAAGTTGATGAGGTTCATTTACATTATTATTGTGTTTGGATGTGTGTTGCAAGCTTGTATGGCTTTCTTGTCAAGTCAAATCAGGCGGCATTGCCTTTTCTGTGACCCAGTAAGAATTTGATATGTTCTGTGCTATTTTTAGATTTGCAAAGGCAGAAATGTCTGCAATGTTTTTAAACACCTGAATAACCTCTTGTGACTCCATTGGTGAAAGACCACTGTGCTGGCAATACAAGTCCCATGATGTACTGCACATCTGAGCTCCCACTTCATGAATTGAGTGTTCATTGGCTATTTTTTACTGCCTGTTAAGTACATTACCTAATGCTTTTTGCTGGAGACTGGACAAGCAGCTGTAGCCTCAACTCGCGAGACTGAATGCGTGAAGTGATAAGTTGAGGAAACATGGCGACGTCAAATTTGTTAAAGGTAAGAATCACTTCAACACATCATATTTCCACAATTGCATAGAAATGTATTGACCTCTTTGTCTGTTGTCCATGCCAAACAAAGTAATTGAACTCGTATTTAAAGAAATAGTAGCGACTGTTTGATAAGATCATGTTTGCACTGAATTCAAAGGTCTGGTCTCTCCTTGCTAGTTAGCCAGCTAGTGTAGCTAGCTAAGCTATGCTAGGTTATAAAGCCAAGGTAGGCAAACGGCAAGCCCTGCTAGCCAGCTGTACTCTGTCACCGCTACAGTAGCCAGCTAGCTAGTTGCAACCGGCGTACGTTTTCCCCACGCTATACAACCAACAAAATCGTTCATGGGCAAGGCTCGGTTTGATTTTGCAAAGGACCTGTGCGTTGTGGAATAGTGGTCGAATATGCAAGCTTGCCCAGGTGGTCAAATCATCATAAAATGATTAATAGCCAGATAACGTTAGCTACGCGCATATGTTAGCCAGTTGGTAGCTGCACCTGACAGCTCGGTCAACTTCACAGCCACAGTACTGTATACTTAGCAATTGGCGGAAGGACATTTTGAAACTGTATCATTCCCCTGCTTACATAAAGTGGGAAATAGGGAATGTAATGTCACTGTAATGAATGACTTCTAGTTATTTCTTGATGATTGGTGATTATGATCTCCTGATTTACTGGTACATACCAAACCCAAATGTCTATCTCCCTGTTCTCTAGAACAAAGGTTCTCTACAGTTTGAGGACAAGTGGGATCTGATGCGCCCCATCGTTCTCAAGCTGCTGAGACAGGAGTGTGTCACCAAACAGCAGTGGTTTGACCTCTTCTCGTAAGAACACCCATCTGAGCCCATGTTCTCCTCTACACACTAACACCACAACACAGTCCCCTGTAACACACACACACACACTAATATACACACACACACACACACAAACTTGACCTCAGTTGCTGTTCTTCTCTTGTGCACACACACCTGTCCAGTTCCATTCTCACTTCACAAGAATAATTCAACACTGAATATTGATTAAGGGATTTAGAAATATCTCTCTGTTTTTGGTTATTATAAATATTTAGTTTGCTCAATTGCTAGGCTATTTTAGTGAATTGTAACAATACATGGAATAGTTGGGCTTTGTTTCACACACCATGGCACTTTATACAGGTCTGTATGATGTAGGGCAAGGGTCAGAGAATGTCTTGTAAACATTTACCACCCTCTCTCCCTCACTATTACCTGTTCTTGCAGAGATGTGCATGCAGTATGTCTATGGGATGACAAAGGCCCAGCTAAGATCCACCAGGCCCTCAAAGAAGACATCCTAGACTTCATCAAACAAGCACAGGCCGTAAGTGTGTGTGTGTTTTGGTAAAGAAATACATTTACCTAATATACTCATTGCCTGTGGCTGCAGCCTGATCAGATTACAGAGGCTGTGGTTGAAGCATGCGATAGCAGATCAATACCACCGTTGATGCTGTCAAATGTTGACTTAAAGGCAGGTCAAGTTCTCTATGAAAGCAGCAGGGTGCTTAGGCCAAGCCCAACGCTGACATACTGACCCTCCGTAACTCCAGAGGCGTCGTTGTGATTCTCAGAAACCACCGCCGTTATTGGAAAGCGAAATATGAAGTGCGTTGGTAACGGCAGTAGAGAAGCACATGCTTTCACCCATCCAGGCACTTTGAGATCAGAGATGTACTCTGTGAGTCACAGGCTGCATTTCTGTTGAATTGAAACGTCTTTTGACATTTGACCTTTGACCTGTGTGTTTGTGTGTGTTGCCACGGCAGCGGGTACTGAGTCACCAGGATGACACGGCCCTGCTCAAGGCCTACATCGTGGAGTGGAGGAAGTTCTTCACCCAGTGCGACATCCTGCCCAAGCCCTTCTGCCAGCTGGAGATCACCCTGATGGGGAAGCAGGGGAGCAACAAGAAGTCCAACGTGGAGGACAGCATCGTCAGGAAGGTGAGGGAGAGAAGAAGAAGAGAGGAGGGAAGGTGAGGGAGAGAAGAAGAGAGGAGGGAAGGTGAGGGAGAGAAGAAGAAGAGAGGAGGGAAGGTGAGGGAGAGAAGAAGAAGAAGAGAGGAGGGAAGGTGAGGGAGAGAAGAAGAAGAGAGGAGGGAAGGTGAGGGAGAGAAGAAGAAGAGAGGAGGGAAGGTGAGGGAGAGAAGAAGAGAGGAGGGAAGGTGAGGGAGGGAAGGTGAGGGAGAGAAGAAGAAGAGAGGAGGGAAGGTGAGGGAGAGAAGAGAGGAGGGAAGGTGAGGGAGAGAAGAAGAAGAGAGGAGGGAAGGTAAGGGAGAGAAGAAGAAGAAGAGAGGAGGGAAGGTGAGGGAGAGAAGAAGAAGAAGAAGAAGAAGAAGAAGAGAGGAGGGAAGGTGAGGGAGAGAAGAAGAAGAAGAGAGGAGGGAAGGTGAGGGAGAGAAGAAGAAGAAGGGAGGAGGGAAGGTGAGGGAGAGAAGAAGAAGAAGAAGGGAGGAGGGAAGGTGAGGGAGAGAAGAAGGGAGGAGGGAAGGTGAGGGAGAGAAGAAGAAGAAGGGAGGAGGGAAGGTGAGGGAGAGAAGAAGAAGAAGGGAGGAGGGAAGGTGAGGGAGAGAAGAAGAAGAAGAAGGGAGGAGGGAAGGTGAGGGAGAGAAGAAGGGAGGAGGGAAGGTGAGGGAGAGAAGAAGAAGAAGAAGGGAGGAGGGAAGGTGAGGGAGAGAAGAAGAAGAAGAAGGGAGGAGGGAAGGTGAGGGAGAGAAGAAGAGATGAGGGAAGGTGAGGGAGAGAAGAAGAAGAGAGGAGGGAAGGTGAGGGAGAGAAGAAGAAGAGAGGAGGGATGCATGAGGAGGATGGAAGGAGTAAATCAACTTCTTCCCTGAAGCAGATAGAAACATGTGTTGATGGGAGTAATTGTATGGAGGTAGGAGAAAGGGAAGGGTCGGAAAGCCATGAAGGAAGTGATGTCCTATTTAGTGTTCTCCCTCTTTGTCCGTCCTTCCTTCTCCAGCTGATGTTGGACACGTGGAACGAGTCCATCTTCTCCAACATAAAGAGTCGTCTCCAGGACAGCGCTATGAAGCTGGTGCACGCAGAGAGACTGGGCGAGGCTTTCGACTCCCAGCTCGTCATTGGAGTACGAGAGTCATACGGTGAGACACACACTTCCTGTAAACATATTTTTGCATCCCATGTCATCTGGCGATTGTGATCCTAGTGAGCTCTCGTAAAATATTAAATACATTTTCACTCTTTTCTCTAATTTCTATTTTTCTCTTCTCTTCCGCTCTTCTCTACCTCTCCCTCCTTCCCTCTCATCCACGCAGTGAACCTGTGCTCCAACCCGGAAGACAAGCTGCAGATCTACAGGGACAACTTTGAGAAGGCCTACCTGGACTCCACTGAGAGGTTCTACAGAACACAGGCCCCCTCCTACCTCCAGCAGAACGGGGTCCAGAACTACATGAAATATGTACGTGTGTGTGAGAGATTGTGTATGTGAGAGAGAGTGTGTGTGAGTGTGTGTGTGTGTGTGCACTGAACTAAGACCGGCTGGTGTAATAAAGCTGTCTCTTGCAGGCAGATGCTAAGCTGAGAGAAGAAGAGAAGAGAGCACTTCGGTATCTAGAGACACGTGGTGAATGTAACTCTGTACAGGCAGTGAGTAGGACCACAGAGATGTTATTAAGTATATTATCATCATCGTTGAAATGCGCTCCTGATTCTATGAGGATTCAGTCGTAATGCTCAATGGCTTGAATCAGTGTTGCAGGATCACACGTGTTTAATGTCCCTCGTCTGTCTTGCCTTTGTGCTGTGTCATGCTTTCCTCAGCTTATGGACTGTTGTGTGAACGCCTTGGTGACGTCCTTCAAGGAGACGATCCTGGCGGAATGTCCCGGAATGATCAAGAGAAATGAGACGGACAGTGAGTTCAGCAGGGTTGGCTGGAAGGCGTTGCTAGCTGCGAGGCTAGGATGTTGTGTAACGTCTAAATGCTTCCCCCTGCAGAGCTGCACCTGATGTTCTCTCTGATGGACAAGGTTCCCAGTGGGATCGAGCCCATGCTGAAGGACCTGGAGGATCACATCATCAACGCTGGCCTGGCAGACATGGTGGCTGCTGCTGAGACTATCACTACTGTACGTACACACACACACACATGCACACACATGCATACACATACGCACGCGTGCACGCACGCACGCACACACGCAGAAGTTTGTGTTGCCATTCTCGTGGGGACTCACAATTCAGTCCCATTCCAATTCCTGTTTTCCCGAACATTTTCCCATAACAACAAGCAAACACTCACACACGCAGACCATAGTTTCAGCTGTGTGGACACCTGCATTTACCCTTCACCTGCATTGTGTGTGTGTGTGTGTGTGTGTGTTCAGGACTCTGAGAAATATGTTGAGCAGCTGTTGACCCTCTTCAACCGCTTCAGTAAGCTGGTGAAGGAGGCCTTCCAGGACGACCCTCGCTTCCTCACAGCCAGAGACAAGGTCCGGAGAGACCTCACCAGACACGCCTCTACCTCACCCACCAGTATCCCACATCTTTAATAAAGGTTTTGTTTGTATTGACTGATGTAATGCATCCATCCCCTAGGCTTACAAAGCAGTCGTCAATGATGCCACCATCTTCAAACTGGAGCTGCCTTTGAAACAGAAAGGGTGAGGGAGATCTTTGTAACGATCCGTTTGTCTTGTTATATAAAACGAAAAAGCTTGTGTTGTTTTGACATGTATTAATGTGCGTGTGTGTGGACAGGGTTGGCCTGAAAACCCAGCCTGAGTCCAAGTGTCCTGAGCTGCTTGCTAACTACTGTGACATGCTGCTGAGGAAGACTCCGCTCAGCAAGAAGCTCACGTCTGAGGAGATCGAGGTCAAGCTCAAAGAAGTGGTGAGGGGGTCAAGGGTCACGGCCTGGCTCGGTCTCCCACTGGGGGCACAGCGTGTTAGGACTGGGGATCGACTGGACTGTGTGTCACGTGTCTCTCTCTCTCTCGCTCTCGCTCTCGCTCTCTCAGCTCCTGGTGTTGAAGTATGTGCAGAATAAGGATGTGTTCATGCGCTACCACAAAGCTCACCTCACCAGACGCCTCATCCTGGACATCTCAGCAGACAGCGAGATAGAGGAGAACATGGTGGAATGGCTCAGGGTGAGACTCACACACTCACACACACACACCCACTCACTCACACACATTCACTCCCTCCCGCCCTCCACAGGGAACGAGGTTTAGTTTTCCTGACCCTGTTCCTCCTCTGGCCTGCCCCTGCAGGAGGTGGGGATGCCGGCTGACTATGTGAATAAGCTCGCCAGGATGTTCCAAGACATCAAGGTGTCTGAGGATCTGAACCAGGTCTTCAAGGAGATGCATAAACACAACAAGTTAGCACTACCAGGTGAGAAACACACACACAAAGAAACAGTCACATAAATTATTATTATTATTTTTTGTAATATTTGTATTTTTATATTGTAAATTACTGCAACTTATATTTCATTGTATAGTTTATTTTAATCTAATTCCACTTAGTTTTGCTAGTTATGTACCCTTAGAATAGTTAGTCCTCACATTTAAATGTTAGATTCCTATGTTTAATGTTTGCACCTTCCTGCCAAAGCAAATTCCTTGTCTGTGCAAACTTTCATGGTGAATAAAACCCATTCTGATTGTGTGTGGCTCCAGCGGACAGTGTGAACATCAAGATCCTGAACGCAGGGGCGTGGTCCCGCAGCAGTGAGAAGGTGTTTGTATCTCTGCCCACTGAGCTGGAGGACCTGATCCCAGAGGTGGAGGACTTCTACAAGAGGAACCACAGCGGCCGCAAGCTGCACTGGCACCACCTCATGTCCAACGGCATCGTGAGAGCTGGAGCAGCCCCAAACACACACACTAACACGCAATACACACACACGCAGAAACACACAGACACAATACACACAATAAACACACACTAACACACAATATACACACACACGCAGAAACACACAGACACAATACACACAATAAACACAGACACTAACACACAATATACACACACACGCAGAAACACACAGACACAATAAACACACAGACACTAACACACAATACACACACTAACACACAATATACACACACACGCAGAAACACACAGACACAATAAACACACAGACACTAACACACATTACACACACGCATGCAGAAACACGCACACTAACACACAATAAACACACGCAGAAACACACAGACACTAACACACAATACACACACACACAGACATGTATGCAGAGATGCACTCATACAGACGAGATCACACAAACACGCCCAACATCCGTATTCGAATCGTCTCAGAACTCAAACGGTTTGAAAGTGTCACGTCTCCTCGTTTCAGATCACGTTCAAGAACGAGGTGGGCCAGTACGACCTGGAGGTCACCACCTTCCAGCTGGCCGTGCTGTTCGCCTGGAACCAGAGACCACGCGAGCGAATCAGCTTTGAGAACCTCAAACTGGCCACCGAGCTTCCCGACGCAGAACTGCGACGCACGCTCTGGGTAAGAGGACACGCACACACACACACACAGGCTGCAGGGAGTCAGGTGGCTGAGCGGTGAGGGAGTCGGGCTAGTAATCTGAAGGTTGCCAGTTCGATTCCCAGCCGTGCCAAATGACGTTGTGTCCTTGGGCAAGGCACTTCACCCTACTTGCTTCGGGGGGAATGTCCCTGTACTTACTGTAAGTCGCTCTGGATAAGAGCGTCTGCTAAATGACTAAATGCAATGCTAAATGCATAGGGAGTACTAAAGTGTTGCTTTGTGTCACCCTTCTCCTGGCGTTTCCCCCCTGTAGTCTTTGGTTTCCTTCCCCAAGCTGAAGAGGCAGGTGTTGTCCTACGAGCCCTCGGTCGGCTCCCCCAAAGACTTTACGGACAGCACGCTCTTCTACGTCAACCAGGAGTTCTCCCTCATGTAGGCCTCTCGCCAGCCTCCTCCTCACTCACAGCCAGTCCTCCAGGGCCACTACAGACCCAGCTAGTCTTGCAGTGACATTTTAATACATACCTATGAAGTAAAACGATATATATGCTGGATATTCACGAGTCACTGTTTTCAATGACTCCAATTTGTGGTTTGATGCCGTATTGGTTTGTTTGCGATGCTGTGGGTTACAGAAAAAACTCAAAGGTCCAGAAGAGGGGAAAGATTAATCTGATTGGTCGACTGCAGCTGACTACAGAGCGAATGAGAGAAGAGGAGAACGAAGGCATAGTCCAGCTTAGAATATTAAGAACTCAGGTAAGTGACATCACTCCACTAATCCGTATGTTCTGGAATGAGACAGCCCTACACAAGGTCCATCTTTTCTCTGCACCCTATCTCTCTCGCACTCTCTCGCTCTCTCTCTAGCTCTCTCTCTCTAACTCTCGCTCTCTCGCTCTAACACTCTCTAACTCTCTCTCTCTAACTCTCTCTCTCTAACTCTCTCTCTCTCTAACTCTCTCTCTGTCTGTCACACTTTCTCTCTAACTCTCTCTCACACACTCTCTCTGTAACTCTCTCTCTAACTCTCTCTCTCACAATCTCTCTCTCTAACTCTCTCTCTCCCTCCCTCCTCTCCCAGGAGGCCATCATCCAGATCATGAAGATGAGGAAGCACATCAGCAACGCCCAGCTGCAGACGGAGCTGGTGGAGATCTTGAAGAACATGTTCCTGCCCCAGAAGAAGATGATCAAGGAGCAGATCGAGTGGCTCATCGAGCACAAGTACATCAAGCGGGACGAGACGGACATCAACACCTTCCTCTACATGGCGTAGAGTCGGCACACTGCCTCGCCCGCTGCTGCCAGCCCACCACCCCGGACCGGAGGAAGAGGAGGGTGGAGGAGGAGGAGAAAGAGAGGGGGGAGGGAGAAGTGGTTGTTTGGTCGGGGGAAACCGCGGCCGGCAGGAGTCGGGAGCGTGAAGATTGTGGTTTGGCTGTCTGACTGGCATCTTGTCTCTAGCGCCCTCCGGTGTTTAAGGAGGGGAGGGACAGCACACACAATTGCCAATCGCAGCTCCGATATGTGACATTAAACTATCCCCTGCCTTACCTTAGTTACAGACACACAGGAGAGCAGCCACGGGAAAGGACAACAGACTAGTCTATACAGATAAAGAGACGTGTTCCCTGGAGGGGACACGAGAGACTACTGGATACCGAGGACAGACTAGTGTACCAAGGAGTGTATTTTGCCAAATCTGTGTGTGTGATGGTGTGCGTGGTAGGCGACTTGCCTTGCTGTGTGTGTGTGTACCGTGACAGCATGCTGCTCTGTGGAAAACGTGTTCATTTGAGGTTCCGTCACAAAGTGTGTGTGTGACCTTTACCTCTCTCCTTTTGCCGCGACATGTCCCCATGGCGACATTTTTGTGCCAGATGTCAGACATCCTATGGGTTGTCAAGCATAAACAACCATTGTTACTGCATGACATCCCATTGGCCCCTCAGAATAATGTGAGAGACCCCTGTCCTGTCCTGTATGACATCACAATGACCTCTCGTCCTCTGAGACTGGAGAAAAGGCATCGCTGGCACGTTCCTCTGTTGCGTATCTCCAGTCAGTGTTTGTGTCTGCATGCCTTCGCCCTGTTTTTAATTTTCTTCTTGAATCCATTCTTTTCTTTTTCTCTCAGCTGACTTGTGTGTGTGTGTGTGGAAGGTCGGTGTTTGTTTCTAAGTCCCCGAGCTCCCATCAATGTCCTTGACTTTGACTGTCCACACCCCAGCCCCCCTTTTCACTCTCTTACTTTTGTCACGCCCTCCAAACACCCAGACTGTTGTCATGGGTGTCATCACATGAGGGGTCATGAACCATCCTGGTCTACAGGTGAGAAGTGTCGCCATGACATTTCTCTTATTCTTCGTCCTAAAGAAAGTGCAATATAATGTTTTTTTTTTTTATCTCACTTGACAGTGTTAGTTAACACCTCCACATTAGTCCATGTCCACTGTGGTGCTGCTTAGTAAAACTAATGTACTGGCAGCCCCCTCACTCACAAGCAGACAGTGAGTCTTGGCAAACAAAAAAAGATACTGTTACTTTTTCTCTTGCAGCACCGTGTTCAATTCGCAATCCTGTGATTATTTCCTACTTTGTGTTGTCCGTGTGGGCCAGTGTAAACGGGTCAGAGGAAGAGGATGGAAGAACAGGAATGTGTCATGGCAGAGAGTGTCTGTTTTCTTATTGCACTGATGTCACCACTGTCCCTTGACTGCAGGGCGCTGGGCTTTCTTTACAGTAGCGCTCTTTGAAGTGACAGGAAGGGACGACCATTTAGCGGTTGTACCCGTACCTCTTCTCAGTCGAGTTTTTGTGTGGAGAGACTAGACGGAGAATGTGTGAGTTTGAATTTTCCAGTTTTATTTATTTCATATTTATATCACAATGTGATTCGCTGTATGAGTTAGTTTTTTCTTTGAGTTTTTCCCGAGAAAGGGTTTGTAAGAGTAGCTCTTTCTAAAGGGTGCTGTTAGTTATGTACATAACCACTTTGTGAGTGCGTTTTTGAAAAGATGTCACTGAAATACAGTATGAGAGTATCAACACTACTCCTCTTGAACTGCAGTTTTATTATTGCCATGGAGGGGAAGTTTCAGCGTCGAACACTCTCCTGCATGTGGTCGTCGATGACATCTGAATGCAGCAAACGGTGTTGCATTCTATCCGTGCCGAACAAATCCCAGAGGTTTTCACACTAATATATTTCTAAATATCCTACCTATCCTGTCAGGTCTGGATCTAGCCTACACTACCTCTAGTCTAGATCTAAACTACCTACATTGGTGTGATTTGCACAAGCTTTTTGCAATCACATTGTACACAAACATACACACACGCACAGATTGCCAAAATTGTCTAAAACGATCCACTCTGCCAGGAACTGCGTGAAGTTGTTTATCGGACCGGTTAGTGACAGGAGAGGTTGAACTACCTGTAGCACAACTCCAGTCAACTGAAAAGACTCTCAGTTTACCCAGATATCCCCTCTAAAACAGTCTCTGGGGACTACAGTTTATGCTGCTTTATCGCTTGACATTTACATTTAGTCATTTAGCAGACGCTCTTATCCAGAGCGACTTACAGTAAGTACAGGGACATTCCCCCGAGGCAAGTATGTGAAGGGTGAAGTGCCTTGCCCAAGGACACAACGTCATTTTACACGGCCGGGAATCGAACCAGCGACCTACTGATTACTAGCCCGAGTCTCTAACTGCTCAGCCACCTGACTCCCGCCACTGAATGAGACTGTTTGGGCTTTAAATGATGATTGCAGAGAGACAGTTCTTGGTTTTGTCGTCTTCCTTTACTCCATTCTCCAAACGTTCGTAGATAAGTACCACCTTCAGTTGAATTTTCAGTGTTACAGGTGTTGGGATTGCAAAGCACCATACAAAGTTGTCCATTTAAAAAACATACCTGCTGTAAAAAATGTTAGTTTGTTCTATGTATACATGCACTCTCAATGACTATATGTATTCTGTCTTTTATCCATGTTCAACGTGTATCAAAACAACTTTAGTTAAATCGTGTTACAAATGAACAGTATTAGTCCTTGTAAAACAGAACTTTCTCTGCAACGCTGGTTTGAGGATATGTCCTTACTGTGTAGTTGGTATAGTGGAGATGATTGTGTCATGGAGATAATGTTCATGCCTCCCCCACCTCTTGATGATGAATACATATCTGTAGCCTTGATAATGAGAAAACTTGAAAAACTAGGATTTATCCATTACAAAACACCAACTGAATGTTTGACGCTATAAATCATGGACATATGTTATGCAGTCAGGTTCTTCTTCTTTGATGTGCTGCATTAGAACATTACAATTTGTTTTGACTTTTTTATTGTGTAATATGTTTCCTGGCAAATAAAAACTACTGTAAAAAGGGAGCAGGGTGTGTGCATGCTGATTTCTGTTGTCTTTGTATGCTGCAAATGATGCATAATGTAGCAGAATGGTTTCAATGGTCCTAAATACGTTTCTCATGTATTCCATCTTATTTATTTACATTCTGAGTCTTATGACATTGAGCAATTTACAATAGTCTACTCTATACATTGCATGTGAATGGATTGTGATTGTAAAAGTTCATTGGCAAGAGTTTTGTCAAATGGTATGGAATGTTCTGCGCAAAAGGCGGCAACGAAGAATTATATATTTTTTCTTGCCATAATAGCGTATACATTTAAAAAAATATATATATATAGCGTTTTTTACGCATAAAGATTAACCGACCTTTTGGTATATTCCATCAGCATTGTTTCTGCTGCCCCGGAAGTAACGTCACCAACCGGTGAAAACAGCTGAACAGCTTCGCGAGAAGGTTGCAACCATAAAAGTACACTATTAGCTTGTACTCAGACAAAAAAAAGGCTAAACCGTTGGAAAGTAAGAGTTGGATGTCTATTTTTGTTCAACTTTATTCTAACTGTTTGGTCGGTTACCGTATAATTTTAATGTCTAGAATTTAGTAAGCATTACAATAGTGTTTTTACAACTTCTGTTGACAAATTAGCTTAGCAATTCTAGAGCTAGCTAGCTTTCCTAGACAACTGAAAAGCGCACTGTACTGTACGGAACTGTACTGTAGCCTTGCTAGCAAGCGATTCCGAAACCGTAATAGTGTTAATTCCCTACTTACCAGGCTGGCTACCTAGATTGTCAGTAGCTATTGAGCATGCCAAATATAGTATTCTTGCTTTCTGCCTCACGTTACGTCCGGCTGAACACTTTCACCGGTTGCATTGTTTGATATTTAGCGACGCTATATACGCTAGCTAGCGTATGATATGTAAACTGTGTGGGATAGCAAGACTGGCTAGCACAATCAGCGCGTAGTTAGCGTTAACTTACCTACGGGTAGTCACCAAACTATCTAAATTGATAACCAACGTCAATGCTCAGTCAACTTTAAGTAGCCAACTAATAGTAGTAGCGTGTTTACCTGTGTTATCAGGACGAATAGCTAGTATAACTGTTTCCTAACGTTGACTCTTGACAGCAACAACAAAGAGGCTGCGGTGATGGTGAATGATTGTGGTCCGCTACCAGACTTGGCAGCTAGCTAAATGTATTGTCTCAGAGACTAACTAACGTAAGAGGGTTAGTTTTCCATCGTACACGAATTAGCCATTCAGTAGGCCAGGCCTATTTTTTTTTATCTAGCAATTAGCTTTCCCACCAAATCGCTGGCTGTAGCTGGTTAAAATATTCTAGTTAGAAAAAGATGCCGACCCAGCTAGCGGGCTAGCTAGCAACAGCTCGCTTACAACATATACGTGAGTGAAGTATCTAGCTACGACCCATTTTTATTTAGTATGCGACATAGCAGCGAGCTTTGTTGAAGATTGATCAGCTATTTGAGTTGTTTGTCATTTTAGGATCATAGAACGTCGTGCATACAAGCGGCATTTTGTGTGTACACGAGCTAATTGGCTTGCAACCCAGTTCATTAATGCATGTCACGTTTGTTCCCCTGCTTCCAGCGGATACAGTTAGTCTGAAAATGGGTCCACCTTTAAATGGCATTCTATTTAGATGGGGCTCGAGCGTTTCTCAATTGTAAAGGCTATCTAGACTGCTTGCTAAGCCTCTAACCCCATCTCTCCGGTTTCAGGAATCGTATTGTATGCTGTGCGGACTGGCAGACTTCAAGGCTATAACGTTATTACAAGCGCTGGACAGACTTGTAAGTTGCGTAACAACCGTATGTAACCACACATCGTGTTTACGTTGTACATGATGTTTAGCACGTGTAACCTTGTGATCCGCAGGCCCAGCCCAGCTAGCAACCCCCCGTGGAGACTCCGTGATGCCTGTGAAGAAGAAGAGAAAGTCCTCTGGTTCGGACGATCCTGGACTTAGGAAGTGTAAAATCACTAGGTAAACACGTTTTTGTAAACCCCCCTCCCACCCACCCACCCATTCAGCCAAACTAGTGGGTGTATGCTATGCTCCTCTTCCAGCCTAGCCTGATCCAGACAGCTAACGCAGCAGGATGTGTGTGGGTATCAGGTGTGTGCTCATACTGGGCTGGAACTAAAGCTTTCAAAGCCAGTGGCTCTACCCAGACAAGGGTGGGGTTGCCTTGCCGATGGGATGAGGGTTTCTCTCTCACGGCCGTGTGTGTGTATTATGTACATCTGTGTGCACTGCAGCAGCTCTGTGTGTGTGTGTGTTCTGGCTGCTTGACTGAGGGAACTTAGTACTCAGCACATATTTGTCCCCTTATGCCGTGCAGACCCAGGCAGACAGGAAAGGAGAGAGTGAGGAGTGTGAGAGAGGACGGGAGGGAACCCCTCCCATGTGTGGCGCTTAGTAGTTCTATATTTCTCTGCATGTCTCAGGTGGCTGAGCAGTTAGGGAATCAGGCTAGTAATCAGAAGGTTGCTGGTTCGATTCCCGGCCGTGAAAAATGATGTTGTGTCCTTGGGCAAGGCACTTCACCCTACTTGCCTTGGGGGAATGTCCCTGTACTTGCTGTAAGTCGCTCTGGATAAGAGCGTCTGCTAAATGTAAATGTCTTTGGCCTTTCCCCAAGTACATTTTATATGGAACGTACTACCCCTTTAACACCCTGTGTGTCTGTGTGTACTACCCCTTTAACACCCTCTTGTCTGTGTTCTAGTTATTGCAGGTCTCAGACACCTGGTCGACTGATCAGTCCAGAGGACCAGTTCTCCAATAAGAAGTGCCTAGCTTGGTTCTACGAGTATGCAGGTGCGCTGTTCATTGTTGCTTCTCGTAGCTTGGCTCGTGCCCTATTTGGATTTAGTGGTTCCGAGTGTTGAACCGAACAGGTTGTGTGTGAGTCTTAAAAAGCATAGTCTATTGAGGTCATAGAGATTATCTTGAATCCTTCTGTATTGTATTTAGATAAGAACACTTAGTTAATCCACAGAGATAAAGTTTGGAATGATTTAAAGAAGTCTATGTGTGTGTGTGTGTGTGTGTGTGTGTGTGTGTGTGTTTTTGATCAGGTCCAGATGAGGTGGTTGGTCCAGAGGGGATGGAGAAATTCTGTGAGGACATTGGAGTGGAACCAGAGAATGTAAGATCTCTTATCTTCTCCTTTCATGTGTTCCGTCCAACCATTTGTCATCTGTCCATTCATGCTCCGCCCACTAGGCCCTATGCTCCGCCCACTAGGCCCTATGGAGTCAACCTCCCCCTGCCCATGCTGATTATTTGAATGTGTCTGGTTTCTCTCTCTTTTCCAGATTATCATGTTAGTCTTAGCCTGGAAACTAGAAGCGCCAAATATGGGATTTTTCACAAAGGAGGAGTGGCTTAAGGGAATGACACTATTACAGTGAGTATGGCCCAGCTGTCCTCTCATCCCAGAGGTCTCCCTGGTGCTAGACGAGGAGGGGAGGCTAGTTGTTCCACACAGAGGAGGCAGTGGCTAATGGCTGTCCTCTCCTGTAGGTGTGACTGCACAGAGAGGTTACAGAGCAAACTGGACTACCTGCGCTCTCAACTCAACGACTTGGCAATCTTTAAAAACATTTACAGATACGCCTTCGATTTCGCACGGGTGAGTAGTGCTGCTCATGTTGGTCCTTTAACCCGTAGCTTCGTTGTTTCAGGCAAATCTGATCATTTAGTTTTCTCTGTCTCTCTCTCCCCTCCCTCCTTTTTGTCTCTCGGCCCCTAGGACAAGGATCAGAGGAGTCTGGACTTGGACACGGCGAAGTCCATGTTGGCCTTGCTGCTAGGGAGAACATGGCCTCTCTTCCCGGTGTTCCACCAGTTCTTGGAGGTAAGCCTCACTCCCGTCTCCTCTGATTTGAGCAGATTTTTCAAATGGCCTGTTATTGTAGCATGTAGACAGACCCTGCTAACCCTGACCACAAACCTAAGCCCTGATGAACTTTCCCTGTGTCTGCCCTCCTCCCCTTTTCCTCAGCAATCCAAGTACAAGGTGATGAATAAAGACCAGTGGTATAACGTGTTAGAATTTAGCAGGACGGTGAACGCAGACCTCAGCAACTACGACGAAGACGGCGCTTGTGAGTACACGCTCTCTCTCCCTCTCTCTCCCTCTCTCCCTTTCCCTGTCTCCCGCTCTCTCTCTCCCTCTTTCTCCCTCCCTCTCTCTCTCCCTCTCTCTCCCTCTCTCTTCCCTGTCTGGGTAATAACGCAGGCTGTGTTGTGTCCCTGTAGGGCCAGTGCTGCTGGACGAGTTTGTGGAATGGCAGAAGGCTCGGTCATCGTTATAGCAGAACAGCCAAACGGAGGGGATGGCAAGAGAGAAGAGCGAGGGAGGAAGAGAAAGAAGGCACAGCAGAGAATGTTCTCTTTCTGTTTGAAAGCTGTTACCGTTCACACACTCCCCCTCCATGGACTGCACGCATACCCCCCACCCACCCCTATGGATCACACACCCACACTTACCCATCAACCTCGGAGCACTTCTGGCTGTCCTGTCATCTGCTGGGGGTCTCTCTCTCGTTGAAGAGACTTTTACAGTGTTCATTTTTAAACCAGTTCATAAAGAAGAAAACAAAAATGGGGGGTAAAAAAAAACTGAAGGGGGAAACCATTTTTCATATGTTTCATCTGTGGCCACGGTTCATATAGCCAGTGTTGTAAGATCGACTGGAAGTTTTCTGTTTCCGTGAATATTTTTTTTCCCTTTCATTTTTGAGTCTTACCTTGTTTATAGTATGTTCTCAGAACAATAAAGAAAAATAATTGTACCAAACCAGACTCCAGACCCTCATAAAACATTTATTTATTAAACAATAATTAACTATACCATTTGTATAAGCTTTTCAAAGTATTCAATATGTGGGGGTGCTGTGGAAATCTTTAAATATTATGAATATATTATCAAGTGTGTATATTCTAGTGCTGTTTTCTCAGTGTTTCTCTGATCGTATCCTATTTGCCATCTTCTGTATTGTGGCTTCTACCTCATATGTCCATTTTGAAGACCGGTCTCTCCTGTTCTGGAGAGGCTCCGCCCCCTTCCCCTGCGTCTCTCTCCTCGCCGGCGTCTCTGCCGGGAGGGTCTAGCGGGTTGGCAGCAGCCGCCGCCATGATGGCGTTGAGCCGAGTGAGGGAGAGCGAGCGCTGCTTAGACCTGGGGGCGGGGCCTGTCTCCGAGGGGGCAGAGTTTGTCAGGTGACCGTAGCGATGCCCCTCCTCGTCGTACTGGTATAGGCGAATCACCCGGCTGCGTCGCGCTGGCCTTGGCGGAGAGCACACCCCCTCATCGTCCACTCCGTCTGACTTCTCTTCCTGCTCTCCTCTCTCCTCCTTTCTCTCATCTGGCTGTAACCCCGCCTCCTCAGGTTCACTCGCTCCTCCTCCTGAGTAACTACCCCCACGTCCACTCTCCTCCACCCATCCTTCGTTTTCTCTCCTCCATCCACTCTTTCCCCCCTCCTCCTCCTCCTCTTCCCCCCTCTCTCCTCCACTGTCTCTCTGCTCCTCACGCTCCTCCGCGCCGTCTCTCCTCCCATTAGCCTCTCTCCCGCTGCATCCCTCAAGATAGGTGGCGGCCTCTGGCACCTCTTCCTTCCCTCTCCGGAAGCTTCTTTGAGGCTTGGCGGGCGGAGCTGTCGTTAAGGACGACTCCCCATCTGTCCGGAATACCCCGTCGTCACACGGGTAGGGCAGGGTCGCCATGGTAACCCGCGTGTGGTGGTCTGGGACTGTGGTTTGACGGCGACGTCGGCCGAGGGAGCGCATCTTATCTCGGGTCCCTCTCATGCACCTGGAGTGGAACACAGTGGGATTATCATCAGGGCTTTTTACAGGGGAAACCAGCCATGACAACCTAGTCTGTGGGGCGTCAAATACCTAACCTTAGAAGGGGAGCTCTGCTCAGGGCGCCAGAGCTGAACCCTACCAGGAATGTCACCACCACGGACGCCGCCACCGCCCCTGCAAACTGTCCGTCTGACACAATGGCACCACTCCTTCCTTCCTCCTCTTCCTCCTCACACTGACCCTCCACACTCCTCGGTGGTCTGACTGCCTGGGCCTGCTGCCCTCCACCACTCTGGGCCTGCTGCCCTCCACCACTCTGTGCCTGCTGCCCTCCACCACTCTGGGCCTGCTGCCCTCCACCACTCTGGGCCTGCTGGCCTCCACCACTCTGGGCCTGCTGGCCTCCACCACTCTGTGCCTGCTGCCCTCCACCACTCTGTGCCTGCTGCCCTCCACCACTCTGGGCCTGCTGGCCTCCACCACTCTGGGCCTGCTGCCCTCCACCACTCTGGGCCTGCTGCCCTCCACCACTCTGGGCCTGCTGCCCTCCACCACTCTGGGCCTGCTGGCCTCCACCACTCTGTGCCTGCTGCCCTCCACCACTCTGGGCCTGCTGCCCTCCACCACTCTGGGCCTGCTGCCCTCCACCACTCTGGGCCTGCTGGCCTCCACCACTCTGGGCCTGCTGGCCTCCACCACTCTGGATCAGGAGGGGTGGAACCACACGGTCAGGTGGTTGACCATGTTCTTTCCAGTCCAGATGGGGTCTGCTGTGGTCATGCTGGTCTGAGAGAGTGTGTAGCCGGTATGGGTGCAGTGTAATTCCCTCTGTGTCCTGCAGGAGGCAGTAGTAGAGACCAACGTGGTGCTGAGTGACAGTGTTTATCTTCAGACTGCCGTCACTTTGCATCACTACAGGGTTGTCCTTGTTGCCATGGGAGCTGTTGTTCTGGACCTGGCCAAAAGGAGTGTGCCAATACTGGACCATGTCTAAAGACAGAAGGATTCAGGAACATTTACTGAACATTTGTCTCACACTATTATATAAAGGTGTGTGCCTGGCAGCGCATATACACTACCGTTCAAAAATTTGGGGTAACTTAAAAATGTCCTTATTTTTCAAAGAAAAGCACTTTTTTCAATGAAGATAACATTAAATTAATCAGAAATACACTATACATTGTTAATGTGGTAAATGACTATTCTAGGTGGAAACGTATGGTTTTTAATGAAATATCTACATAGGTGTATAGAGGCCCATTTCCAGCAACTATTACTGTATGTGTTCGAATGGTACATTGTGTTTGCTAATTGCCTTAGAAGACTAATGGGTGATTAGAAGGATTAGAATTAGAATGCCAAAGGTCTGCAATGTTGTAATTGCTGCAAATGGAGCATTATTTGACGAAAGCAAAGTTTGAAGAACAAAATTTATATTTCAAATAAAAATTATTATTTCTAATAATAATAATTAACCTTGTAAATGTCTTGACTATATTTTCTATTCACTTTGAAAGTTATTTGATAAATAAAAGTATGAGTTTTCATGGAAAACACGAAATTGTCTGGGTGACCCCAAACTTTTGAACGGTAGTGTAGGTTTATGTACATTATTCAACTTCACACGTGTGTGTGTGTGTAACCTTGTGACCTGTATGTGCTTGGTTCCCACACGGTAGCATCAGCCGTCCTCCTGTGTGAACCTTGACCCCTGTGGTCTGCTGCAGGGTCAGAGAGCTTCTGTCTCTGGCCACACCCCCTGGAGCCACACAGCCAATCAGGTGAGAGCAGAGAAGCACACATCCCAGTAGCTGTGCAATAAACATCCTCACAGATTCTCTGAACTGTATGGAGAAAAAAATTACTTTAATTTGAGTGTTGTAATGCGTAAATATCTGATGATCAATAACACCTGCAGCTAATCAAAAATGTGTCTGTGGAAATGTGATCATGATAGCCTACTAAAGTGAAGTTTTGTATTGGATTGATTGAGGCTACTGTACAACTGTCAACACAAACTTTCAAAAAACTCCAGTTCAATACTGAGGATATATACTGTATATATTTCTTTTAACTTACTGCTGATTCGTTTTGTTGGTCAGCCTGTTGCACCCTGGTAAATGTCTGTGTGATCTCCACTCGCGATGACAGTCCGGTAGAATACTGTATTCGCTCTCTTAGAAGAGAGCTATTTAGAAGAGAACTGGTGAAGTGTAAAGTGCAGTTTCTCACATGACACTTATGTGTCCGGTCCCAAGATGTTAAAGATTAATGGCATCATCAGGAGCAGAAGGCGCCGGTGATGCCACTAGCGCTTACAAATTACGGTAGTTACTTCAGAAGTATAGTTTTTGTTTTGTTCCATACTTTTTACCTTGACAATTCATTTTAGTTGTATTCGCCCTCGAGCTTATTTCAGTATGTATTTCTCTGTTTTCACTGCTTGCGTCTGTAAGTTGGCTGATTTTTGGACTGGCTATCTTAACCTGATTACTGCCAATTATGAATCTGTTGTATATTCTTTTGGCTGGAAAGATCATAGAATAATGAATAAGCAAATTAAAATCCAGTTTGATCTAGTACTACCACTAAAACCCACTAGAGGTCCCCATTCCACGCGAGTTGCATGAGGAGCTACTTAAATTATAACTTTTTAACAAGGTTTTTAGTTTTTGCTTTTAAACTTTTGGTGCCCCCTAATCGATTATTCGTGAAATGGTAATTTTGTGTGTGAAGCATGATTAATCTGTGGATACAGTTAATAATAAACGCGTTAAAATGTTTTCCCCTCTGCGTGCATCACATAGGCGTACATTTAGAATTGCGAAACACTTCAGTCTATGCTTTGGTTGCTAACTTTCGTATTGCTATTCCAGCGCACATATACGACCAAATGAGCAAAGCACTCGACATAAACTCGTTTCACATGATTTTCTTTGGGGAGGATGGTTTGGCTGCCTTACTGGCAGCAAGACAATTAAAGTGAACACATAGTCTGTTCACCTAGCGTTTCGCGCCAAGGCTCCTCCTCCTCATGTGTGTTCGCTTCTGTCAGCTCCTCAAGCTAGAAAAACGGAGCAAGAAACCGTACATCTTCAGGAAGAGACTCGGAGACAAGGGACAACACCGACCGCATCACCGGAGAACAGATACGTCATTGAGGGATCCAAAGCCCCAGGTAAGCTAATTAAAAACAGAGTTACAGTACCTCATGGCAAACCCAGAATCGGTTTCCTGTTTGTATGGACTTGCTTGAACTGATATTGCATCTGGGAAAATACCCCCTTTACATAAAACTTCGTGAATTGCACGGGTAGTAGGCCTAGACAATTGCATGTAAAATGCAATAGACAAATCCACCACTTGCCTGCTTTTTTATTTAGGTTTATAATTTTTGTTAGAACAATCAATAGGCTATAGCAGCGTTTATATAGAAGTTTTCGAAAAGTGAGTAAAATGTCTGCTGAATCTAAATTGTCCACAGCTGGTTCGTATGACTAATTTCAACATAGTTTAGCCGGCCATGATGGTCTTAAGAATGGGGTTATTGTTCCATAGTTTGGTCGCAGTGTTGGTATTGGGCTCAAAGAGTCACAACACGGAACCACACCCTACTCTGTGATGTTACACTCGTTTTGGCAGCCGGTGTAGTTCATGGACGGAATATGTAAAAGAGAGCTGACAGATTGAAAGAATACGAGGAGGAATCGGTGACGGTCTAGTTGACCAACGGACTGATTTTGACAGGTGGAGATCATGTTATTTCCCCCCAGTCTGCCTGCCATGGGCGTCTCCAGTGCTCCATATCAGTGACCTTCTTCCTGCCTTCTCAATTTCTCTGCACAGAGCTGTTATAGTTCTGCCTATAAGTTCTTACCTGGGAGTAAGAACTATAGTAAGTCATATCTTCATGGTGCAGGATTGTGTTGCTCTCATAGTGATACCTTGGGGTGAAACATTACTGTTATCTCTCCTCATAATCTCTCTATTTACTTCCCGGTACAGGGAAGAGATGGAGAAGATGAATTATTAATCACTGGTTACGGACACTACCCTTGCAGAGATTGCACACAACCACATCTGCATGTTAACCTCAGAGTGTGGTATGTGAAATGCTGGCCCTCTGCAACAGACTGCCTCTAGTCCCTCTACATCCCATAAATGGACTCCATGGCAACCAGTAACCTGGTCAGACCTGCCGTAGGACCACAGAACATGAAGCAACTTCGCATTACTCCATAGTTCATGAGTGGAATCTAATGCTTGTCTGTTTTCATCATGTCTGAAGTTAGTATATTGTTCTGTAGCTGGAATGCTTTTTTCAGAGAGCCAGTAAACTTAAGTAGTGTGTGTTTTGCTGCCCTGTCATGTGACTTTATCTCTGTGTGTGTGTGTGTGTGTGTGTGTGTGTGTGTTTGTTTGGCTCAAGTGTGTATGTCCTGTTTAAAAGGAGGATATACACGTTATGTGTGTGAGTCAGTGTCGGACCTGCGTCATGGGACAACAAACTGGTCACACTGACACACTCTTTAATACTCTCATCACAGACTCAATACCACAAAAATATGTCCTTGGTTATCCAGAAAACATACTGTTACCAACTAGGCCAGGGGCTTGCCCTTGTTGAAAGTTGTGGACTTCCAATGTTTTCTAATGTAACAGCTTGCTCTTGAACTCCACCTTTGTCTCCTGTTGTCACGGTGACAAAGCCACAGTGACAAGTCTTCTCTCTCTAACAGTCTAAACTTTTTTTTTTGTTTTTTTTCTCACAGCTTCAGACAGGATCCCACTGAGACCGTTTTAATAAAAGTGTGTGTGTTTTGACAGTGTGTTAGTAACGAGGGTGTGTGTGTGTGTGTGTGTGTGTGTCTCTCCAGGGGTATGGTGGTGCCGTACGAGGGCCAGTCCTTCTCCTCCCTGAGAAGGCAGTGCCTGCAGAGCGGAGGTCTGTTTGAAGACCCTCTCTTCCCCGCCTCTGACCAGTCCCTCTTCAACCAGGCCAACACCATAGGCCGCATCACATGGAAGAGACCCAAGGTAGGTGTGTGTCTTCCCGGGGGGAGAGAGGGAGAGAGGGAGAGAGGGAGAGGGGGAGGGAGGGAGAGGGAGAGGGGGAGAGGGAGGGAAAGGGAGAGGTTTGACAAGGTCACGAACACAGCTTGTGGAATGGTTGGAATTTGCTCTCTACGGATTCCTATTCAACTGGCTTTGAATTTCAATGTGCGTGTGTTTGCATTTCCACAACTTTGACCTGCAGTAGTTAGTTACCTCTCTCACTAATATCAGCAGTACACTAGGCGGTCTGTTTACAAAAGTGTCTTTCCACGGTCAAATAGTGAACAAGTGATTAACAAGTGTTTGACGTTTGTACATGCCTGACTTGGATTGACCTAGCCAAAACTGTGTGTGTGTGACATGATTGCTATCATTTTACAGTTCAGAAATGTATCAGATTACCTGGACCACAATGGTCACATAATGGGGAGTCAGGTGGCTGAGCGGTTAGGGAGTCGGGCTAGTAATCTGAAGGTTACCGGTTTGATTCCCGGCTGTGCCGAATGACGTTGTGTCCTTGGGCAAGGCACTTCACCCTACTTGCCTAGGGGATAATGTCCCTGTACTTACTGTAAGTCGCTCTGTATGTAAATGTAAATAATGACTGAAATGGAGACACGTCGGCTGGGAGACACGTCGGCTGGGAGACCTGTCGGCTGGGAGACACCCTGCTCCTACCCCTTGATATACTAAAGACGGGAGTTCCTGGATCAAGTGTTTTATGCTGCTGTCGCTTCGCTCCTTTTCCTGGTCCCCTCGTCTGGTCTTGCCCATGGGGGGTCTGGCTTCTCTCTGTGTGTCTCTCTGTGTGTGTCTCTCTGTCTCTGTCTCTGTCTGTCTGTGTGTGTGTGCTCTCTCTATCGCTATCTCGAGGTGTGACAAAGCAAATACAAAGCCTCTCATTGATGCCATTATGGAACAATGATCTTTACGGATATATGAACCGGATAGAGGGAGGAGAAAGAGACATTCACAGTCTGTGTACTCCTCACTCCTGCACACAGACTGGAAAGAGTATCTTGAGAGGGAGGGAGGGAGGGATATTAATGAGAAAGAGATGAGCGAGAGAAAATGGTGTTAGACAGACAGAATCAGTA
>NC_085028.1:15860072-15894519 GCF_963692335.1 Osmerus eperlanus
TAAGAAATCACTTCCATCCATGATGATGATGATGAAGAGTGAGTGACCAGGCAGGAATGTGTTCCCCGAGCAGCTGGGCTCATGTTCAGTCTTGTGCCGAGGTTCCGGTTGCCGCGGCTCCCTGAGGGGCTCGCCGCGCGGCTGCCTCAGCTCCTGACTGAGCCCTGTGTTCAGCAGCCACTCTGAACGCAGCCACTCTGAACGCAGCCTGTCTGCTCCCTGTGGTGGCTGGCGAACGAAGCGTTGAGCAGGGAGCCTGAACGCACCGTGACAGCTGAATGTCCCCTGGGAGAACCACTCACAGAGGGGGGAGGGAGGGAGGGAGAGAGATGAATGATGGAGGAAAGAGAGAGGGGGGAGAATTGGAGACCGACAGAGAAGGAGAGATGGAAGAAAACAACACACAGAGTTGGAGACTGAGTGGCTGTTGCACTGTTGAGTCTTTAGAGAAGGGTTGAGGTAGGTAAGACTGCCAGGTTACCCAGCGATAGATTGTTCTCGTGTGGGTCTCCATGGGTCATCTTAACGACAGGACTCTAAATACACTTGTTTTGGCGCTTTTGTTTTCGACCTACCTTAATTCCTAATCTTGTGTTCACCTGTCTGAACTCTGAGCTCTGCTCTGTTGTGTAATAGAACGCCTAAAACTGGTCCGACCAGTAGATGCACCAGCGTATACAGGGCACTCCCTTCCAGATGTTGGGATTGGGATTAGAGATGTTAAGAGGGGCATGGGCGCCACCCTCTGTCAGTCTGCTACACCGCTTCCCTCTACTTAGACTGTGGTCCGGCCTGCACCACAACAGAGCCTGGGCCTCTCTTACCGCTCCACGCAGGGATGCTGCTCCCTGATGGGGCTCGGCAGGCATCAGGCGGTGGGCGGGGAAACAGGAAGGGAGGGGAAACCGGTTTGTTTAATTATCTTGTGGTTCCAGGCCCGCCCGCCCATGCCCTCCACCCCACCCAACTATTAGTGGCCAGCTCAGAAGACAGATAACATGTTTTCTCTCTTTTGATGGAAAAAGGCTGGCGGAAATGTGGCACTGCTATTGATGTTTTGTGAAAAGAAAGTGAAACTCCACTGATTCACCCCACCTCTCTCTTCTCCCTCTCTTTCTCCCTGAAGGACCTGTGTTCGGATCCCACCTGTTCGTGAATGGGATCAGCGCCCACGACCTGAACCAAGGCCAGTTGGGGAACTGCTGGTTCGTTGCTGCCTGTTCCAGCCTGGCCTCCAGAGAGGCCCTCTGGCAGAAGGTGGTGTGTTTGTTTGTGTCTGAGGAACCAAGGGTGTGTTCTTGTGTTCTATGTGGGAGGTAGGAATGAGTGATTGCGTAGCACCTGCGTGGATGTGAATCTCAGCACACACACGGTGGTTTGTTGAAATCAATGAGTCATGCTCAAGGCAAGGTGAGCGGTACTGGCTCTTCCTGGAGCAGATCCAGGTGGAAGCGCTGCGTTTGGGGATCAGTAAGCCGTAGGTCCCCTGGTCTCACCTGGAGCCATGACCTGAGAGACAGACGGAAGGAAGGAAGGAAGGAGAGAGATGAGTGTTACAGAGAGACATGGTGAGGGAGGAGAACAGCATGTTGTTCAAACTGTACTTGGAACTGTGTGTGTGTTTCCACTGAGGTCTCCAGATTCATCACTCTGGGATGTCTCAGAGGGTTGTCCTGGTTCTCTGTGTTCCTGGCCAGTATGCTCTCCTCATAGACCTGCCGTCCTCCCAGGGTCCTCCGTGTTGTCTCCAAGCCTGTCCAGGGCGGAAAATCACCTCCACCTGCAGGGAGACACACAGCTGGGCCCTCAGAGACGCTGCCAGCTCTCACAGAAACAGTCCAGTCGACTCCCAGCTGGAGTTACTGCTGGCATAATTAGACCCTAGAATGTTCCTTTCCTCTTTTCTGTAAGGCTGCGCAATCAACACCACGAGGGAAGGAAGGAGAGGGGGCAGAGGGAGGGAGGGTAAAAGTCAAATGAGGAGAAGTGGAGGGAGAGAAGCCGACAGACAGAGACTGGTTCTCAGCTGAGTTGGGTCAGATAATCTGGTAGTGTTTCCTGTAGGGGCCAGGGGTCTGGTTCATCCAGGAAACAGCTGGTGTGTTCGAGGCGCTGCTCTAACAGGCTAATCAACCTTCTGGGACTGAGAACACACACACACAGCAGCCTGCCAAACCCCTCTTGGCTTGATGGCAGTTAAAACACTTGGTTCAGTAACCTACGTCCTCCACAGCGCTAGCCTAGCGTACGGCCTCGGGCCCTGTGCATGGGCTGCTGTCAGGCATGACGGTCGATCACAGATCAGGACAGGAGGGAGAGTTTCGTTTGGGAGCTAGATGTGCGAGTCGAGATGAGCGTTCCGCGCGTGCGCGTGTGTGTGTGTGAGGCCGTAGGGGGAGTGTGTGTGAGGCCGTAGGGGGAGTGTGTTGTGATGCAGAGGGGGGAGTAATGGAAGTTAATGGGCTGTTTGTGACTGATGGAGACAGAGGAACGCTGTCTTCCACCTCCATTAGACACATAGAACTAATGACGACACAGTCTCTATCTCGCTCGCTCGCTCGCTCTCTCTCGTGCTCGCTCGCTCTCTCTCGTGCTCGCTCGCTCTCTCTCGTGCTCGCTCGCTCTCTCTCGTGCTCGCTCGCTCTCTCTCGTGCTCGCTCGCTCTCATGCTTGCTCTCTCGCTCTTTCGTGCTCTCTCTCTCTCTCTCTCTCTCTCGCTCTCTCTCTCTCTCTCGTGCTCTCTCTCGTGCTCGCTCTCTCTCATGCTTGCTCTCTCTCGCTCTTTCATGCTCTCTCTCTCTCATGCTCGCTTGCTCTCTCTCTCATGCTCGCTCTCTCTCGCTCTATCTCTCTCTCATGCTCGCTCGCTCTCTCATGCTCGCTCTCTCTCGCTCTATCTCTCTCTCATGCTCGCTCGCTCTCTCTCGCTCTATCTCTCTCTCATGCTCGCTCGCTCTCTCATGCTCTCTCTCTGTCTTTCTCCCCCCCCCCCCCACTGTTAACTGGTGACCGATCATGCTGTAAACACACGCTCACGATACACGTTTCCTGTACACCGCTCTCCACTTAGTCGTCCTCTAGAGGGCTGACAGAACACACCTGGGCCCCCCTCTTCCCAACGTCCCGTGTGTGTGTGTTTGTGTGTGTTTCAGAGAGTGATTTGGGGCTCTGTATTGATTGGCCTACTGTAG
Organism: Osmerus eperlanus; assembly: GCF_963692335.1. Classification (NCBI taxonomy): domain Eukaryota; kingdom Metazoa; phylum Chordata; class Actinopteri; order Osmeriformes; family Osmeridae; genus Osmerus; species Osmerus eperlanus. Next base: position 15,863,264 of record NC_085028.1, read on the forward strand.
CAATGAACAATAGCTAAAGTTAGCCCGTGGCTGCACCCATGTCACTGTTCTGCTAGCGCTGCTCTGCGGTCCCCAGACACCAAGCCCAGCACACACAGACCAGACGGGCGGAGTACTGATAGATCTGTTTAATATGTTACCCAACAGAGGACACATACAGCAGATGTTTATGACAGGCGGACATGCAGTACATCTAGTAACCATAGCGATTTGGGGTGGGGGAGGTGTTTGCAGATAAGTTGCCCCTCCAACATTTTCCAACGATGATAATATAAACGAGACATTCATGATCTATGCACTCACCGTTTGATTCAGTCCCACTTGTCTTTAAAAATCATTTTAAAGTATTCTCTCCACACGTTAGAAACACACACACAAAAAAAATAGATTTAAGTGGAGACCAAAACACAGAAGGGAGCTATAACAAGTAGAGCTGGAGGTCAGCTGTGCGCTGCGTGGGAGCCGGGACGCCCCTGTCCTCCTCCGCCGCGTGCCCAGGGGTGAAAGGTCGCGCTCAGTTCTCCTCAAACTCCACAGTGCAGCTGAGCTTGGAGGCGTCCGTTCCCTCCTTAAAGGCAAACAGGAAGTACATGACCTTCCTCACCTTGGCCAGCTCGGCGATCCTCTCTCCGAACTCCTGGATGTCCGCCTCCAGGAACTTGAGGGGCGTGTCGTCAGGGTCGCCGGCGTTCCTCCAGAAGGTTCCCACGGGCTCCAGGAGCTGGCGCGTCATCAGGTTGGTCAGGTCCGGGGTCCACAGCTGGCAGATCCCGCTGACTGTCACCCGGCCCTGGCCCGCCAGGGTGACGTGCCAGCGGGAGAAGCGGAGGTCCTGGGTGGAGAAGTCCAGCCGGTAGATGGCTTCATAAGGGAGAAGGAGACGCTCCCCGTCCTGCCGCTTCTGACCCGCGCGCTGGAGGAACGCCGCGCGGTGACGCATCAACTGGAGGAGGGGGGAGGAGGAGAGGGGGAGGGAGGAGGAGGGGGTAGGGGGGGAGGATTGCAGAGTAGGAGAAGTGCAGCATTGGAGAGATTACATAACTAGTGTTGTCACCATCACCACGCTCACACCAACTAACCCCATCTCAACAATATGAACCCCATCTAAACCACATCCACCTTACCTCTGTCAAAGAGGAGTCCTCCGTGAAGCTCATCTCCAGAGTTTTGGAGGGGGAGTCTGCCGTGTCGGTGTCCGCCTGAATGCTCATCCTCCTGGGATAGGGAGAGGGCTCTGCCTGCCTGTCTGGATGTTGTGGGGGGGTCTGGCTCAGGCTCTCTGGATGTTTCTCTCCCACTGCCTCTCTTCTGGCTCTGCCTGTGGCTCTGTGTGTCTGACAGACTAGTTCTAAAACTCTCCTCCTCTTATGTCATCTCTCTCTGTCCCCTCCCTTTTTCCTCTCATTCACCTCCTCTCTCTCTCTCTCTCTCTCTCTCTCTCTCTCCCCCTCTCCCCCCTGAGGGCAGTCTGGTTGGGACTCTATTGATTGTGCTATGTACAGTGAGGGTGTGGGGATGGATACATGAGGGGGGGTGAGGGTATAGTTGAAGTGAGAACAGGGGGGAGGGAGGAGGAGGAGGAGTGCCGTGCCGACTGATGTGTGATGTCACTAAGCAACAGGTGCGGATGACGTGAGACCGGGGAACTGAGGGAGGCTGCTGAGGGCTTCTGGGAGTCTGGCTGGTCATAGCTCGCTGGCTTGTTTATTTATGGCACACACACACACAACACGGCAGTCGTGTGAATACATGGGATAAACCTTCCTCTGCCAGAGTTGTTCGTACTTAACAGCGACGGCCCCTCTCTCCACCGCAGGTCATCCCTGACTGGAAGGACCAGGAATGGGACAAGCCAGAATCCTACGCCGGAATCTTCCACTTCCGCTTCTGGCGCTTTGGCAAGTGGGCGGACGTTGTCATTGACGACCGGTTGCCGACGGTGAACAATGGCGAGCTGGTGTACTGTCATTCCAGCGACAGCAACGAGTTCTGGAGCGCGCTGGTGGAGAAGGCTTATGCAAAGTACGCCCGTCCACCAATCACAGCAGAGGGAGCGGGTCAGATGTTTGTACGAAGTTGTGTGTATGAGGGCTTCACTGGAGAATGACCTTTGTGTGTGTGTGTGTGTGTGTGTGTAGGCTCCATGGCTGCTACGAGGCTCTGGATGGGGGAAACACGGCTGACGCCCTGGTGGACTTCACCGGGGGGGTGTCGGAGCCCCTGGACCTGGTGGAGGACAGGCTGAAGGACGACCAGGACAAACGCAGCGAGCTGTTTGAGAGAGTCCTCAAGGTCCACAACAGAGGAGGCCTCATCAGCTGCTCCATACGGGTACACACACACACACCTCTCTTCCTTCAGGTCTTCCCTCAGAATGACTGACGGGTAATGAAGGGCAAGACGGGTCACAGTAATAAGAGGTTTAATCGTGTGTCCGGCGCGTGTGTGCGTTGCCCAGGCGACGTCGTCGGCGGAGATGGAGGCGCGCCTGGAGTGCGGCCTGGTGAAGGGCCACGCCTACGCCGTGACGGACGTGAGGAGGGTGCGTCTGGGCCACGGCCTGCTGGCCTTCTTCAGGTCCGACAAGCTCACCATGATCCGCATGAGGAACCCCTGGGGTCAGAGAGAGTGGAACGGGCCCTGGAGTGACAGGTGTGTGTGTGTGTGTGTGTGTGTGTGTGTGTCCCAGTGTTTCCTCTAGGATTTTTTTGTTGCAGTGGGGGCATGTCTGTCCGAACCCTGCTTCATTTGATCTTGATAGGCTAAGCATTCTGTAGCAAACAATAACAATAAACCCACTATTTATTAATTAAAACTACTTCAGTAGAATAATGCACCTAAAATACAAACGTGAGCAAGGGCAGCAATTGCTATCGAATCAACAGACGTGCAATTTAGCTAGCAGGGGAAGAATACAAACAACGAAAATCACCAGTTAACTTAATTGAAATTTGCAAGAACTATAGACTTATACAACAACAGGTTTAAATGAACTGAGAACATAAGTTATACGACTTACAGTTCTCAAGGACGCACACACGCAATCTCAACTGCGGTGTGAAGCGCGTGTCCATGCAATTCTCCGACATGCACTCTAACAATCACTGCTGATAGACGGCCTAAAATTTTGTACAGCCCTATTTCTGATACCGTGGCGGCAGAAATGTAGCCGTGACGGTCTGCGTAACATAGAGGAAACACTGTGTCCTGATGCTGGCACAAATTTACATTTAGTCATTTAGCAGACGCTCTTATCCAGAGCGACTTACAGTAAGTACAGGGACATTCCCCCCGAGGCAAGTAGAGTGAAGTGCCTTGCCCAAGGACACAACGTCATTTGGCACAGCCGGGAATCGACCCGGTAACATTCAGATTACTAGCCCGACTCCCTCACCGCTCAGCCACCTGACTCCCTCTACAAATACATTATTAGGACATTCAGCTACATTTTGTAGCTCTATTTTTTAAAGGCGCCTCTCTGTCTGTCTGTGCAGCTCTGAGGAGTGGCAGAAGGTGAGCCCGAGCGTGAGAGAGCAGATTGGGATGACCGTGCAGGACGACGGAGAGTTCTGGTGAGTAGCACGACCTCTGACCCCGACCGTTCAACCTTCCCCAGGCTGTGTCTCTCTGTTCTCCCAACGGACCTCCCCCTCTCCCCCTCTCCCCCTCTCCTCCTCCCTCCCTCCCTCTGCGTTCAGGATGACGTTTGATGACTTCTGTGAGCACTACACAGACCTGATCCTGTGTCGCCTCATCAACACCTCCTACCTGAGCTTCCACAAGACCTGGGAGGAGGCAGCCATGACGGGCGCCTGGCAACGCCTCGACGACCCGCTGACCAACCGCTCGGGAGGGTGCACCAACAATAAACACACCTTCCTCCAGAACCCACAGGTGTGTGTTTTTTACATGTGTGTGTGTTTTACGTGTGTGTGTGTGTGTGGGGTTGTGTGCTTATGTAACGTGTGTGTGTGTGTCTCCACAGTACGTGTTTGACGTGAAGAAGCCCGAGGACGAGGTGCTGGTCTGTCTTCAGCAGCAAGACAAGAGAGCTCGCCTTCGAGAGGGCAAGGGAGAAAACCTGGCCATCGGCTTCGAAATCCACAGGGTGTGTGTGTGTGTTTGTCCTTGAGAAAGCATCTCAAACACAGTCAGTGGATTGAACGTGTGTGTGTGTGTGTGCAGGTGGAGATGAACAGGACGTACCGCATGCACATCCCTCAGCAGAAGGTCGGGGGGAGTGTTTACATCAACTCCCGGAGTGTGTTCCTCCGCATCGATCTGAAAGAGGGCCGCTACGTCATCATCCCTACGACCTTTGACCCTGGTCTGGAGGGAGACTTCCTGCTCCGAACCTTCACTGATGTCCCGTCAGACAGCAAGTACGGAGGCACCCCCACACACACACACACACTGATTCTGTATTCAAACACACACTTACTGATTCTGTGTTCACACACACACACACTGATTCTGTGTTCACACACACACACACACTGATTCTGTGTTCACACACACACACACACATACACTGATTCTGTGTTCACACACACACACACATACACTGATTCTGTGTTCACACACACACACTCACTACTCCTGCCCTGTCCTCCGCCCCAGGGAGCTGACGGTGCATGAGCCCCCCCAGACCTGCTGGACGGGCATGTGTGGCTTCCCCTCCCTGGTCACCCAGGTTCACGTGCTGCAGGCCGACGGGCTGGCAGGACAGGACTCCAACGGAGGTAGGGGCCTGGAGCTGTCTGTCTGGAGCTGTCTGTCTGTCTCGGCCTGGAGCTGTCTGTCTGTCTGGGCCTGGAGATGTCTGTCTGTCTGGGCCTGGAGATGTCTGTCTGTCTGGGCCTGGAGATGTCTGTCTGTCTGTCTGGGCCTGGAGCTGTCTGTCTGTCTGGGCCTGGAGATGTCTGTCTGTTTGGGCCTGGAGCTGTCTGTCTGTCTGTCTGGGCTTGGAGCTGTCTGTCTGTCTGGGCTTAGAGCTGTCTGTCTGTCTGGGCTTGGAGCTGTCTGTCTGTCTGGGCTTGGAGCTGTCTGTCTGCGTTTACATAGTGTTCTGACGCCATCTAGTGGTTACATCCGGGTGTATCATCATGGCTGAACTTTTGCTTTTAGTTCACAGACATGTCTTGACGTGTGTGTGTGTCCTGCAGCCTCCGACCCGTACGTGATCATCAGGTGTGAGGGGGAGAAGGTTCGCTCTCCGGTCCACAAAGACACCCGCAGCCCTGCGTTCGACACCAAGGCTGTGTTCTACAGGAAGAAGGCCCAGAAGCCCATCCAGATAGAGGTGTGTTACCTGACTGTGTGGGAGGCAGCACACTGAACTGTCTCTAGCATACTCACTCACTCTTCTTACCTCTCTCTCTCTCACCCCTCCCTCTATCTCACCCCTCCCTCTATCTCACCCCTCCCTCTATCTCACCCCTCCCTCTATCTCACCCCTCCCTCTCTCACACCCCTCCCTCTCTATCTCATCCCTCCCCCTCTCTCTCATCCCTCCCGCTCTCTCCCTTTCACCCCTCTCTCTCTCTCTCTCTCTCTCTCCCTTCCTTCCATCACACCTCCACCCCTCTTTCTCTTGCTCTCCTTCTCTCTCCTGTCTTCTTCTCCCTCCTCCTCTCAGATCTACAACAGGAACATCCTGATGGATTCCTTCCTGGGTCAGGTGACCTTGACCGCTGACCCCAATGACCTCAAGCAGCAGCACACGGTGCACCTGAGAGACAAGGGAAATCGCCAAGACAACGACCTGCCCGGCACACTCACCATCACCCTGCTGACGAGCAACGTGCTCACCAACATCTGAACCACACACACACACACACAGCATCAACATTTACCCCCCCACACCTACATATTACCTGATCAGTCGACTTTTGTACTCTACTCCTGTAACTTCCTCATTCGAACCTTTTGACAGCTCTCCCTCCTCCCTATCCAGCACTGGGATTGGACAAGCCATAACCACTTTGTCCAGTAGGAGAGAGCAGAGCCATGCTGAGGCCAGTAACAGAGTATGATTAGTCAAAAGTGCCTGTGTCTGTATAGACAGCCTACATATGTGATGTGGTATAGAAATATACATGTGCTAACTGTACATCTTTATATGGCATGTCATCATTATACATCATATACGAATCAGGACATTTTCTCTTTCTAGTATTATTTGCCAAATGTTTAACTGTATATTAAGTGATTTATCGACATATATCTGCTGGTGGGACCAAAAATACAGTAGCCATACCTCACTGTCAGCAATGTACCAACCATAACCAATCTAAACCACTGACCACAGCCTTCACAAGGTCAGTGGGTGCGTGCCAGTTTTGTGGGTGGTGTTGTACCAATCTTGGCCACAGGGGGGCAGCAGAGATTAATCCCAGGACCATCCAGGCTTCGCTTCAGCTGCTCAAGAGTTTAGCACTAATTCCGTTTATTTAACTTTTGCTCAATTGAAGTTCACAAAATGTGTTTACCAAATTATTTCAGCATAACAAGACACATGTTGTCGTGCTTTGTTTTAATTTTGTCCTAAATGTGTATATTGATGAATACTGTGTCATGTTTACCTATAACACAGAACTGATATATTGATATATTGTACAAGTGCCTCCCTTTGACCTCTGTTCCTATTTTTATAGTTCTTCATTCATCCCAGCTGTGTTCTTAGCAGGCATGTGTTGGCTGCAGTCTAGGGACTATAGTTTTTAGAATAAAAATTCACAGTAGGTGATTTTATGCTCTCAGGAGAACCTAACATAAGTGAGTACAGTCTGGTGGCTGGGAACTGGGTTAGGTTGACAGACAGCCAGTCTTGATGTTGGATGGTGGTCCACTGTGATTGGTCAGAGAGAGGCTTCCAGTCAGAAGCTCTGTGTCTGGACAGTATTCATTCACCTGCAGCGAGGAGATTAAGTTAGAGTTTCACACTAACACTGCTGCACTTAAAAGCTAAACTCTCTAAGTCCTCATCTTTGTTTTCAGTTGAGACCCTCACTTTGAAACTGAAAGTTTACAGTCTAAACGATATGTCCATATCTGTACAAGCAACTGGACAGATCCATCTGTCTGTTTTCACTGTTTGGATGTGAGGTTTACATGTCTCGAATGTTGCAGAAGTCTTTTTCTACGGGTTATAAGGTCAACTTCACTCTGTTCTCTTTTATATTCTCAATCCTGTTAACTGTGATCATCTTTATTGTATTAAACGCAACTTACAATTACATTGTGTTAAGGTAAATGCTCTTGATTGTGTGTCTGTCCTTTCTTTACATTTTTGTGTGTGTGTTTTTAATGGAAGTGTGTGTGTGTCGGCTCCTGTTCATTATGTTTATCGACTGACTCCCTGAGTGCCACTCTTTCCCCTGCTGGGACCCAGTGAGGTGTGAAGAACGCTCCCATCATCCTGTCTCTGAACCACTGGCATGACCTTTACCTCCAAAAGACCATTAAGTCTGGAGGATTGAATGTGTGTGTCTGGGGGGTTTGTGATGTAAGGTTAGTGTTTCAGGAGGGTGCGAAGAGGACGGTATTTGTCTTGGGTGTGTGATAGAACACGCCCACAGTACTGTGTGTCTGTGTGTGTGTGTGTAAGAGTGCTTGTGGGTCTAATTACTGTGTGTTTGACCTCGACTATGTGCCTCAATGCCCCCCACCGGCTTCCACCCCCTTCTCTCTCTCTCTCTCTCTCTCTCTCTGCCCCCTCCCTCACTCTTTCTCTGTAATAGGGATCAGTGTGGCAGTGAATGAGCTGGTTTCCGTGTCACAGCTAATACTTCAGAGAGAGGGAGAGGAGCCAGACTTGATACTGTCACAGCAGGTGTCAGTGCAAGTCGCGGAGGAAGACGTGAGAGAGATTCTCCTCCTCTGTCTCTCATCCCTTCATCCACCAGGCCCCTGGGGACCCCCACGGAGACCTGGACACCTGTCTGGAGCGAGGGAGGGAGACACAGAAAGAAGAGATTTCAAGACCACTCTTGAGGTGAGAATATGGACAGTTACAGGGCTTAGAGTCACCACAAAGCTGCTTAGAGGTGGGTGTGTGTTAAAGAGACAAGGTTTATTTTTCACATGCTTTCTGGTAGTTTAAGGTTTTATGGTAGTTTTCTTCAGTTGACAGTCAGTACTTACAGATGAAATAGCAAGTATTTAGAATAATAGAGGTATGAAATATCTAGTGAAACTCACATTCTGCTGTAGTTCCTTCAGTTGTCGACAGTCAATATTTAATGGCACTTTAAAAATGGAAAATGTTCATTAGCTGTGTAACATAATACTTTTGTTGACAATCATACATACTTTTATTGAAGACATAGAAGTGGTGGAAGTACAACAATGCCATCTGACCAGGACATTTTGTGAGAACAAGTTTTGACTCCATGTGGAATGAGAGCGTCAACATACAGAACATAATGATTAACTAAGCACAGTTCCTGTGTGTGTGCTTGTTTGGTCTCCCTCCCATTCCTTTAAAAAGCCGCTCAGTTCAGGTAAACATTCCTCCGTCCTCCCGCCTCTCATCTCCCGTCTCCACCTGAGTTTCTGCAGCCCCTCCCAGGTCACTCACTGAGCTTTTGTTTTACTTATCACTCCTACGAATTGGAAATCACTTTGTCTGGGAGCAGCTCAGCTGATTATGTTCCAGCCGTGTCAAAATATCGGGTGGAATTCAGATAACATCGAACCCTGAATAAACTAGATCACTAGATTCAGCTACCCTCCAACTACCGACACATTAACTTCCAGCGACTATCTAACTTTACATTCATCTCAAACATTATTTGACACAAAAATGTATTTCTGATTTTTTCATGTGGACTACACAATCTCTTCATCCTGTCACTAATAATTGTTCACCAGACAATCAGTCTGTCTCCCCTACACCCCTGGGGCGGAGGAGGGGGGGGGGGGTGCAGGATGTTGGAGGACATGGTGAAAGGGGAATTAGGAACTGCAGAGGAAGTACCCTGTATGAATGGTCTCATTGCGTATACATGCAGCTTCATTACATTTACATTACATTTAGTCATTTAGCAGATGCTCTTATCCAGAGCGACTTACAGTAAGTACAGGGACATTCCCCCGAGGCAAGTAGGGTGAAGTGCCTTGCCCAAGGACACAACTTCATTTTGCACGGCTGGGAATCGAACTGGCAACCTTCAGATTACTAGCCCGACTCCCTCACCGCTCAGCCATCTGACTCCCTTCATGCGGAGAGAGGACACAGGACAGTAGTGCTGGTTGGTAGTTTGATGGTCGTCGTCTGGTCATGAATGCTAGTTGTGTTTTCTGTGAGTGGTATTTGTAGTTGGATGTTGTTGTTGGCCGGTTGAGTTCCTCCGGTCTGGTCGCTCTGGGTTGTGAAGCAATGACCAAGCACATTGAAAGTTTCGGTCATCACTGAGGTGATGAAATTACAGCCCTCTGTTCTCTCAGACACTTGTGGTCAGACAAGCTACAACAATGACGGCCGCAAGCAAGGAGAATTCAAGAACTTAACTCAATCTACCATTCTGCCCTTCAGTTCTGTCTCTTTTCTTGTTTTCTAAGGAGACTTATAGACTCATTTTATAGAGCAATTTTACAGTTTGAAACGTATATATACACACACACACACGTGTGTGGTTTCATCCTGTGTCCGAGACCTCTGCTAGGGTAATTAGGTGCTAAAATATTGATAGGGAGTGTGCTATTTGTGTGTGTGGGTCACCCTTGTTTTTGATTCTCGAGAGAGAGAGAGAGAGAGAGAGAGAGAGAGAGAGAGAGAGAGAGAGAGAGAGAGAGAGAGAGAGAGAGACAGAGAGACAGAGAGACAGAGAGACAGAGAGACAGAGAGACAGAGAGACAGAGAGACAGAGAGACAGAGAGACGGGGGCAGTGCAGTGTGTTATAAAGATGTCTGTCATGAGGCAGGTTCTCTGTCTGACACGAGGATTCTGTGACCAGAAAGTCAGAAGTTGAAAGCTCAAGCTAAATCTTGTTTAGGGAGTGTAAATAATGCAGACTAATATACCCACTAACATACCCCCTCCCAGACGCACAGACACGCACACACGCACCTATGCTCCACTGCACCGGAACAACAGAGGTGGATAATTAGATCTGGCGTGGTTTGGTTGCCGTGGTGACCGATACAATGTCATGTGACGGAGGTTGATGAGTGGACACGGGTCACGTGGCACGGGTTGGAGAAGGACGTGGTGGAGGGTGTGTCAGCCGTCTGTGTGTGTGAACTGTATATGTGTGTGTGTGCTTGTTAGGGGGTCAAACTAGCTGGGATGGTATGCCCCCCCCCCAAGCCTTGAATTAAATGATCCAGAGGAAATGAGACAGACAGGAAGGTCTGTCCTATCCTATAATCACGTGTGTGTGTTGGCTGTTCTGGCCCCCAGGGGATAACTGAAACTGAAGGGCCACCGAGAGACAGCTTCTAGGGACCTAGACAATCTCCACACACTGTCATCTGGACAAGGTTTACTTGCATACATCTAAGGACTGTGTCTGGGCCTTTCGTGTGTGTGTGTTTTCCGTTCAACATGAGTGCTACAGAAAGTGTGTGTGTAACGTTCTCCTTCCTCTCCCTCTGCAGGGTCTTCACTTGGCTGCTTCTGATGTCCAGGAATAAAACCATCAACCAGAGTCATGGTCATTTTACAGCAGGTACACACACACACACACACACACACACACACAGGAATGTCCCAAAGACTCTTTCAAAACGGATCCTGCCCTATAATTGTTCAGCACCGCATGTGTGCTTCCGTGTGTGAGTGTGTGTGTGTGTGTGTGTGTGCAGGCTTACGTCAGTCACTCAAATGTCCCTGTCATTAGTGACAACACACGTAAACATGGAGGCCCGGAATAGCCCCCTACAGAGCGAGGGAGCCAAACACCGTTAACTCATTATGGATAAGCTGATCAGGCCACGGGCTGGACTATTGTTCAGCTTTGATTCAGCTCTTCCTCTCTCTGTCACACACACACGCTCATGAACACACACACAGGGGTTTATGCTCTATAGGATCAGCTCCATGGCATGAGCGTTCACTGTCATGTGAGTTATCAGAGTGTGTGTGTGTAAATGTATATGTGGTTGTGTGTGTGTGGCGGTACCCTTGATGTTCGGCGAAAACAGGGCTCAACTCGTCAGCCTTTCTGATAGTCTAATCACCCCTGACAAGGGCTCCTTTTCAGCGCGGAGCAAAACAGGAGGGGGAGATGGAACCGGCAAACTGGGACACACACACAAACGAAAAGACATACTCGCATATCAGTAGACCCCCCCCCCCCACCCCAGCCTCTCTCTAATGGTCTCTGCCAGTCTCTCTTCTGGTTGTGAGTGATCTCTTCAGTTACAACCTCATCCTCAGATCTCCAAAGTTCGAGGGGAAGGAAAGTTTTGTTTAACGGAGGAAAGGATTCGGACGTTCTTGAGAACGTTTTGAAGGACGTTCCGTGAACAAGCCGCCTTCGAAGCCTCAGTTCTTGGGACCAAGGGACATGATTCCCCCCAACAGGTGGTGGACCCTGAGTTGAGGTTGCCATGGAGATGAAGGACATACCCTGGCCCCTGGAGGGCTGGGATAACACCGTACGCCGTCTCAGCTACAAATACCCCACCCTCATACAGGTAACCATGGATACACACAGCCGGGGACAACGTAAGCATCAGGCAGCGCTAGGTGTGAGGACACAGCCAGCGTTGCTGTGTCTCGTGCAGTTGTGTGACGACACTGGGATGCTAGAATGTGTTTGTTGTTCTTTCAGTGTTCAGAGCATGTGGGGGAAGTAACCTGCTGGAGGTTTTTGTCATTGGGAGAAGGGCGTAGAGGGAACTGTTGTTTGCTGTTTGCGACGGCTGTTCCGGGTTGGTTCGTTGTGGTGACTGTTGCCATGTTCTGGGGGATGTTTTCGCATTTCAGATTCCATTCTGATGATAGGGTGGCATTCACCCAGTTCCCTCACTGCGCTCTGACAATGGAGGAGAGGAGAGGGCACAGGAAGGGGGAGGGCAGGAGAGGGCACAGGAAGGGGGAGGGCAGGAGAGGGCACAGGACGGGGGAGGGCAGGAGAGGAGAGGGCACAGGAAGGGGGAGGGCAGGAGAGGAGGGCACAGGACGGGGGAGGGCAGGAGAGGAGAGGGCACAGGACGGGGGAGGGCAGGAGAGGAGAGGGCACAGGAAGGGGGAGGGCAGGAGAGGAGGGCACAGGACGGGGGAGGGCAGGAGAGGAGAGGGCACAGGACGGGGGAGGGCAGGAGAGGAGGGCACAGGACGGGGGAGGGCAGGAGAGGGCACAGGACGGGGGAGGGCAGGAGAGGAGGGCACAGGACGGGGGAGGGCAGGAGAGGGCACAGGACGGGGGAGGGCAGGAGAGGAGGGCACAGGACGGGGAGGGCAGGAGAGGGCACAGGAAGGGGGAGGGCAGGAGAGGGCACAGGACGGGGGAGGGCAGGAGAGGAGGGCACAGGAAGGGGGAGGGCAGGAGAGGAGGGCACAGGACGGGGGAGGGCAGGAGAGGGCACAGGACGGGGGAGGGCAGGAGAGGAGGGCACAGGACGGGGGAGGGCAGGAGAGGGCACAGGACGGGGGAGGGCAGGAGAGGAGGGCACAGGACGGGGGAGGGCAGGAGAGGGCACAGGACGGGGGAGGGCAGGAGAGGAGGGCACAGGACGGGGGAGGGCAGGAGAGGAGGGCACAGGACGGGGGAGGGCAGGAGAGGGCACAGGACGGGGGAGGGCAGGAGAGGAGAGGGCACAGGACGGGGGAGGGCAGGAGAGGAGAGGGCACAGGATGGGGGAGGGCAGGAGAGGAGGGCACAGGAAGGGGGAGGGCAGGAGAGGGCACAGGACGGGGGAGGGCAGGAGAGGGCACAGGACGGGGGAGGGCAGGAGAGGGCACAGGACGGGGGAGGGCAGGAGAGGGCACAGGAAGGGGGAGGGCAGGAGAGGGCACAGGACGGGGGAGGGCAGGAGAGGAGGGCACAGGAAGGGGGAGGGCAGGAGAGGAGGGCACAGGATGGGGGAGGGCAGGAGAGGACAAGAAGACAGAGGAGAGGGCACAAGAGAGCGGTGGAGAGGGGAGGTGGGAGAAGAGAGCAAAAGCATCATTGGGGGAAATGCCTACATGACGGAACACATGCAGGCTACGCACACTTACAAACACACACACAGGCAGTCATGAGTGTGAACTAGAATCTGAACACAGTGACCTGTCTGTGAGGTTGTTCGGTGTCAGCTGTCGACACAATTAGCCAATCACTGTGTCTCTCTCTGACCTTTGACTCTCAGTCCTATCTAAATGCAAATGAGATAACACCCTATTGGCCACATAAATCTCGGTTCACTGTGACATCACTGTCTGGCTTGTTGTTTATTGTTCTCTGGTCGGCTGGTTTTGTGGTTCGTTGGTTCGCTGGTTGCCTGGTTACTTGGAGGACTAATTTGAGTTTTGCCATCTTCAGCTGCTGCTTGCTTCCTTTGAGGTTTGAAGAGGTGAAGTACCTCACTCCGGCCACCAGGTGGCAGGCTGAGGGCTCCAGAGAGGACCCCCACGCGACACTGTCTCTCTCTCTGGGACTTGACACGGCCTGAGAGGTGCAGGAAACAGGCCCGGCTGTTGAGTGACTTGTAACATGACACTCCAGCGTGCGTGTCCGAGGGAGGGCTGTTCCAGATCAAACGCTCCTTCAACTATCTTAGAAATGAGAATTTACTTTAGAAAATCTGAAGCTATGTAGGGAAGTCACAGTTTGGTATCTCCGTGTTGGGTGTGTTTAGCCATGCTTGTCTGTGTGTGTGTGTGTCTGTGACAGAGTTGTGTGCGTGTGTGTGACAGAGTCGTGTGTGTGTGTAACAGAGTCATGTGTGTGTGGTCTATCCTCAGTCCCGCTGAGACGTGACTCCCTGTGTCAGCGTCCTGTAAGTAAACACCCTGTTTCTCCTGAGCATATCTAACGACAGCGGCATCGCACGGCTGCGTCTGAATTATTTACCTGTCGTGGTACGAGCGCTCACAGCGTTGGCAAGTGACTCGGACATGACATCATCTCGTCACACTACGAGCTGTCACCTAGCTTGGCCATACCGACACACACACCTACACATACCTACACACACCTATACGCACACCTACATGCACTCAGTAGGCAATAGGTGTAAAAAATCACATTACACCTGTGACATCACAATGTTGTTTAAGGAAAGGGTTAGGGTTATAGTTAGATGTGGCCCTCATCCGATCTCTGACCTTCCTACCACACCTCAACCCATCCCTGTTGTAGGGAAGAGGTCGGTTTAGCCATAACCCAACCCCAATCCTAACCCTAACCATAACCATCGCCCAACCCCAATCCTAACCCTAACCATAACGCTGATCCAACATTGATCATGCTGTGCTGCATTTTATGATTTGTATTGTAATGTTTTTTTGCCTGGACCCCAGGAAGAATAGTCTCCACTACGGTGTAGAGTAATGGGGATCCTTAATAAACATAAACATAACCCTATAACTAAAACCAAAACTAGCAGGAACACAATGGTGTTTGTCGCTTCGGCAGAAAATAACAAGCAGGTCCTCCAGCTCTGATAACTGCTGAGCTCACATCCTGACCTCAGAGGGTGTGTTTATTGGGTGAAGACTTCACAATCTCTTTTCTCTGCATTTAAACTGCTGTCATTGGGAGATGGGGCCTCACTTTGGAGGGATGATTGACCCCCCCCCTTCCCAGATGATCTGGAAGCAGTTGATCTAAATCAAGCCTGAAGCTGTCCACTTTGCTCAGTCTTGCTGCATGTAAAAGACACCAATCTGATAAGGTATGTGGAGGGGGAGGGGGGGAGGAAATAGAGGGAGAGAGAAAGAGGAAGGGAAGAAGGGACTGGGGGATGAGCCAAACATAGGCTAGTTGTATGAATAATTGAGGATGTGGTTCCTGATAGTGTGTATGGTGGCGTCGGCCCTCTCTACATGTCACCGGTGTATGTGTGTGTTTGTGTGTGTGTGTGTGTGACAGCTGTCCTCTGTGTACTGTGGTGTACAGTTCAAGCACCAGCTTCATACCCGTGGGGAGTATTTACTTAATTAAACAGACATACATTACTCTGAGAGACAGAATATTCACCACCCCCAACCCCCCTGTGCTCCCCTCCTCCCCCCCTCCATCCATCCCTCCTCCTGCATCCCTCTCTCCACCCCTCACCCTAGGTAGCCAGCCCCGGTGAACACATGTGCTGAGGAATGACATGCAGAGAGAGAGAGAGGTAGAGAGACAGAGAGGAGGGAGAGAGAGGAAGAGACGGAGAGGATAGCTGGATAGGATAGGTGAGAGAGAGGGATGAGCAGTGGTCTGGATCAGGAGGGCCAGGAGAGAGCAGACACACAGCACTGTGGGCCAAGATACAATTTCCTTAGGAGCAGAGGGAATGAAAGAAGAGAAGAGAGGAGAGGTGGAGTGTCTTTGGGTCTGGTTTCATCCTCGATCCCTGAGTCTCTCTCCGGGGAAGCACTCCAGACATCTCTGTCTGGGTCCCTTTAATTGAACTCTATTTTTAAAACCTCTGTGGGATTTAATATTTCGGAGTCTTTGTTAGGAGTTTTGCTTACCCGGAAGTCTGGACTCGACCGCATCTTCATTTCCTGTTGTTCCCGCACACCACCAGAGCTCACACCTGGAGGGGAAGTGACATCACGCGACTGCTGCTGTCAGGGTGTGCGGTCGGTGAGGTGTGCGTGGGGTAGCTGGTCTCGATGCTGGAGGTGGTCTGGGTGTGTGTGTGTGTGTGGTGCTCTCTACGCGTTGGTCCGTGACCTGCTGGGGTTCTGCTGCTCCCTCCACATCACTCGGGTCTGAGGAGGGGAGTCTGGCTCTGGAGTCTGGCTCCACACCTTGGATTGGTTTGCATTCTGAGACCCAGATCGACCTGAAGGCTTCAGGTGATCCGGGGAAGACCGTTCAGGTTGGGGATTATTGGACGATCGACTAGAAGGGCGCGGGTGTGTGTGTGGACTCATCATTGGATAGAAGAAGATGTACAAGCGACGGGACTACGTGGACCTGTACGAGAAGGACCAGGCCAAATGGGCACTGATACGCAATGTCAACACTGTCTTTAAACACAACACCCTGCTACCGGTAGGATAGAGCGTGTGTTTGTGTGTGTGTGTGTGTGTGTGTGCACGCGCCTTTCTCTCCCTCTTACAATCACTCTGTCACTCCCAAACACACAGAATATCTCTCTCTCTTTCACTCTATTTTTCTTAAGCAGACATTGAAATGTTAATTTATCTGTTCCTTTGCCCCTTTCTCTCCAAATCTCTTTCTCTTCACCCCCCCCCCCCCATCCCCCCGCCCGATCTTCCTGTGTGGTTGCTAGGGGGACTATGTCTGGTTGGACCTGAAGACGGGTCGGGAGTTTGTGGTCCCGATAGGCGCCGTGGTCAAACTATGTGACTCTGGTCAGATCCAAGTCTTAGACGACGAGGGCAATGTGAGTGTGAGACACACACTCACACACACACACAACCTTTACACAACCCCTACAGAACCTTAATCACGTTTATTACCTACATCCTCTCATCCCTCCATCATCCCTCCATCTTCCTTCAGGAACACTGGATCTCCCCCCAGAACGCCACCAACATCAAGCCCATGCACCCCACCTCCATCCATGGGGTGGAGGACATGATCCGCCTGGGCGACCTCAACGAAGCTGGCATCCTCCGTAACCTGCTCATCCGCTACACGGAGAGACTCATATATGTAAGTACGACTGCAGTACTGCTGTTACACTACTACATACTGCTGTTATACTACTACATACTGCTGTTATACTACTACATACTGCTGTTATACTACTACATACTGCTGTTATACTACTACATACTGCTGTTATACTACTACATACTGCTGTTATACTACTACATACTGCTGTTATACTACTACATACTGCTGTTACACTACTACATACTGCTGTTATACTACTACATACTGCTGTTATACTACTACATACTGCTGTTATACTACTACATACTGCTGTTATACTACTACATACTGCTGTTATACTACTACATACTGCTGTTACACTACTACATACTGCTGTTATACTACTACATACTGCTGTTACACTACTACATACTGCTGTTATACTACTACATACTGCTGTTATACTACTACATACTGCTGTTATACTACTACATACTGCTGTTATACTACTACATACTGCTGTTATACTACTACATACTGCTGTTATACTACTACATACTGCTGTTACACTACTACATACTGCAGTACTGCTAGAATACTACAACCTGCTCATCTGATACACAGGCAAACTCATGTACGTAATGTTTTTTTTTAACTTTTCTTGGAAAATCTTATTTAGACCTTTTGAAAAAAACAATTCTAACCTTTTTTCCCAAAAAGAAATTCAACCTTTTAAAACGTTTGTTATAAAAAATATTTTCTCAACCTTTCAAAAACTTTTTTTTCAGAAACTTTTATTAGAAAATATCATTTCAACCTTTCAACAGTTCAAATCCTGACCTTTATACTCCAGGTTCACCACACTCAAATGCTCTTAGGTACACACACAGTATACACACACTACACATGCAGCATCCATAAGTATGGCACTTCAACAGTGTGTCCTAGTGCTCCTCTGCAGGGGTCTTCTGCTCTAACACTAGCTTCAGTATATTCCTATTACTGTACAAACCTAGCTTCAGTATATTCCTATTACTGTACAAACATTATCCCATAGCCTGGCCATGCACTTCTTTCCTGTCTGCCTGTCTGCCTGTCTGTCTGTCTGTCTGTCTGTCTGTCTCCTGTCTGCCTGTCTGTCTCCTGCCCTGTCTGTCTGTCTGTCTGTCTCCTGTCTGCCTGTCTGTCTCCTGCCCTGTCTGCCTGTCTGTCTCCTGCCCTGTCTGTCTGTCTGTCTGTCTGTCTCCTGTCTGCCTGTCTGTCTGCCTGTCTGTCTGTCTGTCTGTCTGTCTCCTGCCCTGTCTGTCTGTCTGTCTGTCTGTCTGTCTGTCTCCTGTCTGCCTGTCTGTCTCCTGCCCTGTCTGTCTGCCTGTCTGTCTGTCTGTCTGTCTGTCTGTCTGTCTCCTGTCTGCCTGTCTGTCTCCTGCCCTGTCTGTCTGTCTGTCTGTCTCCTGTCTGCCTGTCTGTCTCCTGCCCTGTCTGCCTGTCTGTCTCCTGCCCTGTCTGTCTGTCTGTCTGTCTCCTGTCTGCCTGTCTGCCTGTCTGTCTGTCTGTCTGTCTCCTGTCTGCCTGTCTGTCTCCTGCCCTGTCTGTCTGTCTGTCTGTCTGTCTGTCTGTCTGTCTGTCTGCTGTCTGCCTGTCTGTCTCCTGCCCTGTCTGTCTGTTGGTCTAAAGGAGTCGGGTCTTTCTACTTGTCAGTCCAGTTTATTGTTTCCTCTTTATCTTCTCTGTTCTACACTCTCTCTACTCTTTCTTTCACTCTCTCTCTTCTTCTCCATCTTTCTACCCACTCTTCCTCTTTCTCTCTCTCCCTCCCCACCCTCTCTCTCCACCCCTCCTTCCACCCTCCCCTCTCTCTGAAGACTAACTGTGGAGGCAGGGTGAGTACAGGACAGGTGTTCCGGGATGCGAACGAACAGCTTCAGCATGGACACGTGCTTGTTGCCATTTCACTCCCGTTTCCAAGATGGCCGCCGGCTCTACGGTGACCGGTCACCGATACGCTCTCATTGTCACTCTGCCATCTGAGGAACGAGAATTCATGTCACCTCTGCCCCGCACGCCCCCCTCCCTTCCTCACCCCTCCCTTCCTCTGCCCCACACGCACCCCTCCCTTCCTCTGCCCCACACGCACCCCTCCCTTCCTCTGCCCACACGCACCCCTCCCTTCCTCACCCCTCCCTTCCTCTGCCCCGCACGCACCCCTCCCTTCCTCACCCCTCCTTTCCTCACCCCTCCTTTCCTCACCCCTCCTTTCCTCACCCCTCCCTTTCTCACCCCTCCCTTCCTCTGCCCTGCACGCACCCCTCCCTTCCTCACCCCTCCTTTCCTCACCCCTCCCTTCCTCTGCCCCACACGCACCCCTCCCTTTCTCACCCCTCCCTTCCTCACCACAGCTTCCTGCCTTACCTGGCCACCCCCTTCCTGTCTGTGTCACTCTGCAGTCTCGACATGACAAACACGGATACTCTTCTTCTGACCTGGATGTGTGCGAATGTTTGCCCACAACCCGAGTCCATGCCTGCAACTGGATGAATGAGTGAAATGAATGCAACAGCCATTGGCCCGGCAGTAAAGATGCTCATGATCACGTGACGCAGAGCATGATCACGTGACCCAGAGCATGATCACGTGACCCAGAGCATGATCACGTGACCCAGAGCATGATCACGTGTCCCAGAGCATGATCACGTGACCCAGAGCATGATCACGTGACCCAGAGCATGATCACGTGACCCAGAGCATGATCACATGACCCAGACATATTCAGAGCTTCCATGAAACACGATCTCCATCAGTGCAAGTGGCTGGAACACTGTAGGGTATTGGAGATGACACTTGCTGATAGGCAGCTTGGTGCAAACATTGATTGTGTTGTCCCTCCTCCTCCCTCCTCCTCCCTCCTCCTCCCTCCTCCTCCCTCCTCCCTCCTCCCCCCACCCCCTCCCCGCTCCTCCTCCCCCTCCTCCTCCTTCCTCCCCCTCCTCCTCCTTCCTCCCCCTACTCCTCCTTCCTCCCCCACCCCCCACCCCCTCCTCCACCCTCTCCTCCTCCCCCAGACATACACAGGCTCCATCCTGGTGGCAGTGAACCCCTACCAGGTGCTGCCCATCTACACGGCCGACCAGATCAGACTGTACACCAACAAGAAGATAGGAGAGATGCCACCGCACATCTTCGCCATCGCAGACAACTGCTACTTCAACATGCAGAGGAACAACAGAGACCAGTGCTGCATCATCAGGTGTGTGTGAGTGTGTGTGAGTGTTTGGGGATTTAAGGGGGTTTCCTGTCATTGTCCTTCACTTGTCTGTAAGCAGTATGTGTCTCTTATGTGTAGACATGCATAAAACTGAAATGTCAATCTGTGGATACGTGCGTGCGTGTGTGTGTGTGTGGGTGTGTGTGTGTGTGTGTTCTCAGTGGAGAGTCAGGAGCTGGGAAGACTGAGAGCACCAAGCTGATTCTTCAGTTCCTAGCAGCCATCAGTGGACAACACTCCTGGATAGAACAACAGGTGCTGGAGGCCAACCCTATACTAGAGGGTAAGAGACCCCCCCCCCCACACACACACACACACACATCCTCTGCCCCAGGCTGACAGTGTGGTCCTCCTCAGCCTTTGGGAACGCTAAAACCGTCCGTAACGACAACTCCTCTCGCTTCGGCAAGTACATCGACATCCACTTCAACAAGAGAGGAGCCATCGAGGGAGCCAAGATAGAGCAGTACCTGCTGGAGAAGTCCCGGGTCTGCAGACAGGTAGCCCACCTACCCACTTACCTACCTACCTACCTACCTACCCCCACCTACCTACCCCCACATCCATCTCAAACCCTTAGGTGACTCTGAGACCTCGATGTTACAGCATACTGTCTACCTTCATCCTCCCTTCCTGTCTTCCCTCCACCCATCCTCCATCTCTCCAGGCTCGTGATGAGAGGAACTACCACATCTTCTACTGCATGCTGAAGGGGATGACACCTGACCAGAAGAAGAAACTCGGGCTGGCCAAGGCCACGGACTACACCTACCTGACCATAGTGAGAGAGACTCTGGAGCAGGCCTGTCTGCCTGGTCTGGTCCCCAGGGCTGCATGAACAGGACTCATTGTCTCAATACCTTGTGATGGTTCAGCTGTGTTCCTCTTTGTGCTTCTGTCTCTCTTCATCTCCTAACATCTGCTTATGTTCCTCCTCAACATCTCTCTCTACGTACAAACTTTCTGCATATGTTTCTCTCTCTCTCTCTCTCTCTCTCTCTCTCTCTCTCTCTCTCTCTCTCTCTCTCTCTCTCTCTCTCTCTCTCTCTCTCTCTCTCTCTCTCTCTCTCTCTCTCTCTCTCTCTCTCTCTCTCTCTCTCTCTCTCTCTCTCTCTCTCTCTCTCTCTCTCTCTCTCTCTCTCTCTCTCATCCTCCAGGGTAACTGCACGGTGTGTGATGGCCGAGACGACCTGAAAGAGTACTCTAACATCCGCTCGGCCATGAAGGTGCTGATGTTCACCGACACGGAGAACTGGGAGATCTCCAAACTTCTGTCCTCCATCCTGCACATGGGCAACCTGCGCTATGAGGGTATGTCTACTCACACACATTATACACACGCACCACACACACACTATACACACACACACACTACACACACACTATGCCCACACACGCACCACACACACACTACCTGCACACACTACCTGCACACACTACCTGCACACACACAGTCTAAACATAGTCTAACCTGTAACCTTTGACCCCTAGCTCGTACCTATGACAACCTTGATGCCTGTGAGGTGGTGCGTGGCCCGCAGCTCATCACTGCAGCCACCCTTCTGGAGGTAACCCCCGCACATGCACACACTCTCTCTCTAACACACACACACACACACACACACACTCTCTCTCTAACACACACACACACACACGCACATGCACACACTCTCTCTCTAACACACACACACACAAACATATAGTACACACTTTCTCTCTCTAACACACACACACACACACACATATAGTACACACTCTCTTTCTCACACACGTTCACTCTCCTCATGACAGAACGCCCAGTGTATACAGTACTGGAGGTGGAGAGAAGGTAATGTGAGCTGCTTATGTGACGGCTTCACAGAGAGAGAGAGAAAGAGAGAGAGAGAGTGAGAGAAAGAGAGAGAGAGAGAGAGTGAGAGAAAGAGAGAAAGAGAGAGGGAGAGAGGGAGAGAGGGAGAGAGGGGAGAAAGAGAGAGAGAGAGTGAGAGAAAGAGAGGGGAGAGAGGGAGAGAGAGGGAGAGGGAGAGGGAGAGAGGGAGGGAGAGGGAGGGAGAGGGAGAGGGAGAGGGAGAGAGAGGGAGAGAGAGGGAGAGGGAGAGGGAGAGGAGGGAGAGGGAGAGAGGGGAGAGAGGGAGAGAAGGAACAGAGGAGAGGCCAGTGATGTAACAGATATATTTGCGACTCTGAGGGAACTCCTTTGTGATAAAGAGTCTAAGAGCATCCCCTAGTGGCTCTTAGGAGGTCACACACTCTCTCCCCGTGTGTGTGTGTGTGTGTCTGTGCATGTGTTTGTGTGTCTGTGTGTGCGTGTGTGATTATGTGCAGGTGGATGCTAAGGACCTGATGAACTGTCTGACCAGTAGGACTCTGATCACCAGAGGAGAGACAGTCTCCACCCCTCTGAGCATGGAGCAAGCTCTGGATGTACGGGACGCCTTCGTCAAGGTAACACACACACGCACGCACGCACACACATTTAAAATGTATACTTACTTAATATTTATGTGATTATTATATACACACACTATCTGAGTGTCTGTGTGTGCAACTTCCTGTCCTTTTTACTGTCCCTCTCTGCCTCTCCCACACACGTACATAATCTGTGTGTGTGTGTGTGTGTAGGGTATCTATGGGCGTCTGTTTGTGTGGATCGTAGAGAAGATCAACGCGGCCATCTATAAGCCTCCGTCCCACGAGCCCAAATCTCTGAGACGTTCCATAGGCCTGCTGGATATCTTTGGCTTCGAGAATTTCACCATTAACAGGTACGTGCCGAGCACACACACTCACACACACACACACATACACACACACTGCAACACTTCACATTTCACTCCACCACCTTGTTAAACTGGACATGCGTGCGTGTGGCCCCTCTGCAGTTTTGAGCAGCTGTGCATCAACTTCGCCAACGAGAACCTGCAGCAGTTCTTCGTGCGTCACGTGTTCAAGCTGGAGCAGGAGGAGTACAACCTGGAGCACATCAACTGGCAGCACATCGAGTTCACAGACAACCAGGACGCCCTGGACATGATCGCCATCAAGCCCATGAACATCATCTCCCTCATCGACGAGGAGAGCAAGTTCCCCAAGGTAGACAGGAAGTGACATGGGGTTTCCTGAAATGAGGGAGATTCTGTTTCTGTGCTGACACTGTCTCTCTCTCTCTCTCTCTCTCTCTCTCTCTCTCTCTCTCTCTCTCCTCTCTCTCTCTCTCTCTCTCTCTCTCCCTCTCCCTCTCTCAGGGTACAGACACCACCATGTTGAATAAGCTGAACTCACAGCATAAGCTCAACACTAACTACATCCCCCCTAAGAACACGTATGAGACTCAGTTTGGCATCCAGCACTTTGCTGGAGTCGTCTACTATGAAACACGAGGTTGGTCTAGACACAATGTTTGTCCTTTTTTCTGTAGGGCATTTTGCCAATAGAATAATAGTTATCCATGTGTGTGTGTGTGTGTGTTTTGCAGGTTTCCTGGAGAAGAACAGAGACAGTCTGCATGGTGACATCATCCAGTTGGTCCACTCCTCCAAGAACAAATTCATCAAGCAGATATTCCAGGCCGACGTTGCCATGGTAATCCCGTCTTCCTGTTGGGCGTGGTTTGTATGATGCGTCTTCTCTGTGTTTGTGGCCGAGGGGAATGGCACACGCAGCCTGCATGCTTCCTATGCCTGCTCCCTCCTGTGCAATAATATGTGGCTAGTTTCTAACTTTACAGTGTTTCTCCTATCTTTCCTGTGTGTGTGTGTGTGCTTGTTATCTCAACGTGTTTGCATGCTTGTGTGTGTGTGTGTGTGTGTTTGCCTCAGTTTCTGTGTGGCTACTTGCCTGGTGGTGCAATGGGCCCTCCTGCCACTCCTCCTCCCAAGGTAACCGAAGACAAGATCATCCCTCCGTCATCCCTCCGTCCTCCATCCATCATCCTTCCATCCTCATGTCTTCCGCAGCTTGCCATCAGTAGTAACATTTTGTCACTACAAAGCGTCGCCAGGATTTTATTTTGTCTTAACTACCGACTTGGTGGTCATGACATCACTTCCTGTTTACTAATTTCTGTGCTGGTGTCAAGAGGGCTTCCACTCTGTATCTGTAACACGGACTGCTGTCCAATCGTATCAGTTTATTATACTGTGAGACGAGGGGGTTGATGTGGGATTGTAACTGGGAGTGCACTTAAGTGAGAACTAACCTCCTAGTCATCCCGTTGTTGGCGCCACACTAACAAATAGACATCCAGTCAAATGCCTAGTCAAGTAAACAAACAGCTTCCATATTTGATTGAGTAGATCTAATCTCTTGAATAGATTAATAGCTTTCCACCCGTAGTGCCGTTTTTTTTACATGATACATTGAAACATTTACATGGTAACACCCTAGTTGATACCAGTATTTTCTTTCAAACATCTCATTCAGTGTTTTGTCTGTAGTTAAAAGCAGGGCAGTAGCTAGCTGTGTTGTCATTGCTATCTGGCAGACACACTCATTCCAACAATAGACCCTCACTTTAGAAGGGGTTGTAAACAACATGGTTTTGGCAGACCTTAAAACGTGTCTGACCTTGACAATGTTACAGGTTAGGTTCTATGAAAAGAATGGTTTTCTTTAGACTGTTCATATACTGTCATAACAACCGTCAAAGGATTAAAAAAGGAAAAATAAATATATTAAAAAAGGAGGAAATATGTAAAGAGAAAGAGAGAGTGGAGAACGAGAGAGAGAGGGAGAGAGAGAGGGAGAGGGAGAGGTAAAGAGAGGAAGAGTGAAGGACGCTGGTCAGGAAGGAATGAAACGCTCATTGTTACTAACCCTGACTTCTTCTGCGTGTGCGTGCGTGTGTGTGCGTGTGCGCGTGTGTGTGTGTGTGTGTGTGTGTGTGTGTGCAGGGGGCGGAGACCAGGAAGCGTTCCCCCACTCTCAGCAGCCAGTTCAAGCGCTCTCTGGAGCTGCTCATGAGAACCCTCAGTGTGTGTCAGCCCTTCTTCGTACGCTGCATCAAGCCCAACGAGTTCAAGAAACCCATGGTGAGTGTGTGTGTGTGTGTGTGAGAGAGAGAGTGTGTATGTGTGTGAGAGAGAGAGATAGAGAGAGAGAGTGTATGTGTGTGTGAGAGAGAGAGAGAGTTAGAGAGAGAGCGTTAGAGAGAGAGTTAGATAGAGAGAGTTAGAGAGAGTTAGAGAGAGAGAGAGAGCGTGTGTGTGTGTGTGTCTATCCGAGGACCCGCTGTAACACAGAGATGCCGTACCTGGACTGAGCGTTGGAATGTTCAAGAACACTTCTTTCCTGCGTGTGGTGTTCCCGTGTGCATCCCCCCGGCACGTCCCGTCCAGCTGTTTGACCGGGAGCTGTGCGTGCGTCAGCTGCGCTACTCTGGGATGATGGAGACCATTCGCATCCGCCGCGCCGGCTACCCCATCCGCTACACCTTCGTGGAGTTTGTAGACCGCTACCGAGTCCTCATGCCTGGAGTCAAACCAGCCTACAAGCAGGTGTGTGTGTGTGTGTCTGTCTGTCTATGTGTGTGTGTGTCTGTGTGCCTGTTGATCTGTGTGTGTGTGTGAATCTATATGTGTGTATGTCTGTCTGTGTGTGTGTGTCTGTGTGCCTGTCGATCTGTGTGTGTGTGTGTGTTTGTGTGAGTTTCCATAGACTCAGTAACCCTCACCTATGCATGACACCTGTGTTTCTGTCGTCAGGAGGACCTGAGGGGGACGTGTCAGAGGATCGCTGAGGCGGTGCTGGGCCGGGACGACGACTGGCAGATGGGAAAGACAAAGATCTTCCTCAAGGTGAACCTTTATCCCCACAACACCGTCATGTCACTGACGGGCACTAGACATGAACTCTGTGGGGGGGGAGACACCTCCCCCACCCCCCACATTCAGATGGTATATCCCATCATGTAGATCTAAGACAAGTTCTTAGAGAAGGTTCTGAACACGAGGATCATAGGTACTAGCTACCTGCTGCATTATACATTACATTACATTTAGTCATTTAGCAGACGCTCTTATCCAGAGCGACTTACAGTAAGTACAGGGACATTCCCCCGAGGCAAGTAGGGTGAAGTGCCTTGCCCAAGGACACAACGTCATTTGGCACAGCCGGGGAATCGAACTGGCAACCTTCAGATTACTAGCCCGACACCCTCACCGCTCAGCCACCTGACTCCCTTATACATAGATGCTTCATAGACAGAGACACCCATTAATGCTTCATGGACGCAGGGAAGCGAGGGTGCTGAAACCAAACCTGGCTGTGTTGTGTTTGTTTCCAGTCACCGTGCTGTGTTTTCATTGCTCGGCCAATGGGAAGACAGCCCTGGGGTAGGGGTCAGGGGTTGCCGGGTAGTCCTGCCTGTTGGCTTGTTACCGTGGTGATGATTTCAAAGGGGCCCCGGTGAATGATGATGTTGCGCATAGGGGTTGATCCTGGATCAGTTGTATGTGTTCCATGTGTGACATCAGGTGGGAGTCTGGGCTAGGAAAGCTGACCCCAGTCAAGCTCTTACTGGTAACTTCTACCTTCAGGTTTACTGACTGTTATCAGAACAGAGCAGACAGCTGCTACAGGATGTAGGACAGGAAGTAGAATCAACGGGGGTGAAGGCCAGGGCAGTGCCCACATTTCCCACACAGGAAGTGGATAGATCACAGGAGGGCAGGATGGTCAGATGAGAGGGAGGGGGTGGAGAGGAAGAGAGGGATGTCATGAACCACCAAGCAGGTTTCACAGAGTGTACATTAACATTCTTCCGGTCTGGGATCGGGAACCTGTTAAAAAAAACCAGTCTTCTTCTAATGGTATTGACTGGGTTTGGCGGCTCTGTGGTTCCCCTGTGTGATCTCTCACTGCGGTGGTTTTGCGGTTGTGTTCCTCAGGACCACCACGACATGTTGCTGGAGATTGAGAGGGACAAGGCCATCACTGACAAGGTCATCCTCATCCAGAAGGTGGTCAGGGGCTTCAAGGACAGGTGACCCCCCCTCTGCCCCCCCCCCCCCCTCTGCCCCCCCACTCTGGAACGAGTTCACTTTCACAGACTTTCGGTCACATTTAATTTTTATGTTGTTTTTTGCCCCACAAATGCATTTGAAGCCTATGAGTTGTACTGTTGTAAAGTGTACAGTGGCTTTTTCCATGTTCAGAGCCCGTTTGTGACCAGGTTACTGTATGATTCTGCCTTCAACCATCCAGGTCGAACTTCCTGAAAATGAGGAAGTCAGCCATGTTTATTCAGAAGACGTGGAGGGTTACAACTGTCGCAAGAACTACGTAGCTGTGAGTCCCATTATCATCTGGTCAAATTACCTGTATACTGCTGTTCTGCCTGTAAAACCTCTTTCTCTCTCTTCCTTCTTTTCCCTCTCTTTCCCTCCTCCTCCCCCCCTCTTTTCCCTCCTCCTCCCCCTCTCTCTCCCTCCTCCTCCCCTCTCTACCTCCTCCACCCCTCCTCTCTCCCTCCTCCTCCCCTCTCAATCCCTCCTCTTCCCCCTCTCTCCCTCCTCCTCCCCCTCTCTCTCCCTCCTCCCCCCCCTCTCTCTCCCTCCTCCTCTTCTGCAGATGCGAGCAGGATTCTCTCGTCTCCAGGCCCTCTATCATTCCAGGAAGTTGTACGTGACCTACCACGTTACTCGTCAGCGAATCAGCGCTTCCAGGCCCATTGCCGGGGCTGCCTGGTGCGCACGGCGTTCCGTCACCGTCTGTGGGCCGTCATCACCATCCAGTCTACACACGCGGCATGATCGCACGCCGCCTCTACAGGAGGCTGAAGGGAGAGGTCCGACACACACACACCTGGAACTATGACTATGAACCCCCCCCCCACACACACACACACACACACAAGTTACACCATGAAAATCATCAAACACATGTTTTTAATAGGAGTTCGTGATTTTTTTGTTGTTGCTATGCCTCCCCCTCTCCCTCCCTCCCCGTCCCTCCCCCTCTCCCTCTCTCCCTCCCTCCCTCCCCCTCTCCCTCCCTCCCTCCCTCCCCCCTCCCTCCCTCTCCCCCTCTCCCTTCCTCCCCCCTCAGTACCGGCGGCGGCTGGAGGCAGAGAAGATGCGCCTGGCCGAGGAGGACAAGCTGAAGAACCAGATGAGCGCCAAGCGGGCCAAGGTGGAGGCGGAACGCAAGCACCAGGAGCGCCTGGCTCAGCTGGCCAAGGAGGACGCGGAGCGGGAGAGGAAGGAGAAGGAGGAGGCCAGGAAGAAGAAGGAGATGGTGGAGCAGATGGAGAAGGCCGCCAGGAGCCCGTCAACGACTCGGACATGGTGGATAAGATGTTCGGCTTCTGGGCACCACAAACTCCTTCCCTGGCCAGGAGGGGCAGGCGCGACTGGGTTTGAGGTGAGGGCGCCATCTGGTGGTATTCTTATGGCTACACATGTAAAAATGTCCAATGACTATTGACTATTACATTACATTTACATTACTGTTATCCCTTTGTGTATAACGGGCTTGTGTGTGTGCGTGCGTGTGTGTGTGTGTGTGTGCGCGTGCGTGTGTGTGTCAGGACCTGGAGCGTGCTCACCGGGAGCTAGAGGAGGAGGATCTGGACGAGGCTCTGCCCCTGCCCGAGGACGAGGAGGACGACCTGTCAGAATACAAGTTTGCCAAGTTCGCTGCCACCTACTTCCAGGGCTCCACCACACACACGTACGTGAGGCGGCCCCCTCAAGCAGCCGCTGCTGTTCCACGACGACGAGGGAGACCAGCTGGTGAGTGACCTCTGAACTCTGACCCCCGCTGTCCTCCTGTCCTATAGCTGATGTTGAAACTGAGTCCCCCCCCCCCTCTGTCTCTCTCTGTCTCTCTCTCTCTTTCTCTCTGTCTCTTTGTCTCTCTGTGTGTCTCTCTCTCTCTGTCTCTGTGTGTGTGTCTCTCTCTCTGTCTCTCTCTCTGTCTCTCTGTGTGTCTCTCTCTCTCTCTGTCTCTTTCCCTCTGTCTCTCTCTCTCTCTCTCTGTCTCTCTCTGTCTCTCTCCCTCTGTCTCTCTCTCTCTCTGTCTCTCTCTGTCTCTCTCCCTCTGTCTCCCTCTGTCTCTCTCCAGGCTGCGTTGGCAGTGTGGATTACGGTTCTGAGGTTCATGGGAGATCTTCCGGAGCCCAAGTACCACAACGGCCGTCAGCGACGGCAGCGAGAAGATCCCGGTCATGACAAGATCTACGAGACGCTGGGAAGAAGACCTACAAGAGAGAGCTGCAGGCTCTGCAGGGGGAGGGAGAGGTGAGGGGAGGGGAGGAGAGGGAGGGAGGGGAGGGGAGGGGAGGAGAGGAGAGGGGAGGGAGGGGAGGGGAAGAGAGGAGAGGAGAGGTGAGGGGAGGGGAGGGGAGGGGAGGGGAGGGGAGGAGAGGTGAGGGGAGGGGAGGGAGGAGAGGAGAGGGGAGGGGAGGGGAGGAGAGGAGAGGAGAGGAGAGGGGAGGGGAGGGGAGGGGAGGGGAGGGGAGGAAGAGGCAATAGATCTGTGGTGGCGAGTTGGGGCAAGTTGAGCAGGGGGGTCATGACGTTTCTATGTATTTGTGTGTGTTTGTGGAAACTGCATGCTTTCCCGTCGAAGTTTATGAGTCACGACCTAACAACCTGGTAGATGTTGAGAGATGACTTTCCCAGATCGTAGCGTTGTAGTCCCATGAATCCACACCCACCCACATTGTAAGACCTCGCAGCTATAGTTGCCCTAAGCTTCATACATCGTCAGTCCCAGTGGATGTGTAGGCCCCATCTGTGCCATCCTGCTGACAGCATGTATGAAGTGGGTTTTATAAATCATGAACCAACCGACCCACAAAAATACCCCTGATCCCAATTCCTAAAAAACACTATAGAACTATCTTCAGTGGAATGTTCCGCATTCAACATTCCATCATGTCACCTCTTTCAATCTGTCCCTCTTTCCCCGGAGACAAACCACTGACAGGCCTCTGAAGCCTCACGACAGGTCACGATGTCCCTGTGTCCGTCGTGACTGAGGGCCCTGCATGATTTATAAGCTGTGTCCTGCTATGACCCCCCCCCCCCTTCCCCCGCCCCTCCCCAACCTTCCAGAATCCCCACAGTGACAACCACAAGAAGAACAGTGTTCGTCACAAACTAGTGTCCCTCACCCTCAAGAAGAAATCCAAGATCACGGAGGAGGTAAGACACAGAACGAGAGAGAGAACGAGAGAAAGGAGGAGGAGGAAAGAGGAGGAGGAGGAAAGGAGGAGGAAGAGGAGAGAAGGGGATGGCGGTGGGATACCCATCATGCATTGTGCTTTTGTTTGGTTACCACAAGCAACTGGACAGTTTGTCATTTGGAGTTTTTTTGAGTCATGTCGTAGTTTGATGTGTAACGGTGTGTTGGTGATGCGTTTCCTGTCAGGTGACCAAGCGTCTGAACGATGGGGAATATAGTCTCCATGGTAACAGCATGCTGGAGGACAGACCCACCTCCAACCTGAGAAACTGCATTTCATCATCGGTAACGGCATCCTGCGCCCAGCACTGAGGTACGACTCACACACACACACCTGGTCCTACACACTTAACTCCACTCCTTACCTCAACACAGAACGTGAACACACACACCTTGTCATCACTCCGTATCTGAACTTGAACACACACACCTTGTCATCACTCCGTATCTGAACGTGAACACACACACCTTGTCATCACTCCGTATCTGAACGTGAACACACACACCTTGTCATCACTCCGTATCTGAACGTGAACACACACACCTTGTCATCAACTCCCGTATCTGAACTTGAACACACACACCTTGTCATCACTCCGTATCTGAACTTGAACACACACACCTTGTCATCACTCCGTATCTGAACTTGAACACACACACCTTGTCATCACTCCGTATCTGAACTTGAACACACACACCTGTCATCACTCCGTATCTGAACTTGAACACACACACCTTGTCATCACTCCGTATCTGAACTTGAACACACACACAAATCTTGTCATCACTCCGTATCTGAACTTAAACACACACACACATGCTGAGCTGCCTGTTGTCCTCAGGGATGAGATCTACTGCCAGATCTGTAAGCAGCAGAATCAGAACCCGTCCAAGAGCTCCCACGCTCGGGGCTGGATCCTCATGTCGCTGTGCGTCGGCTGCTTCGCCCCTCCGAGAAGTTTGTCAAGGTCAGCCCCCTCGTCTCTCCTCACACCCTGACCACCATGCCTTAGTTGAGATCCAAAGTTTTGAAGTTTTTCGAAAGGTTAAAAAGTGTTGAAAAAACCCCAAATAAAGGTTAGAAAACAGT
>NC_085028.1:15894719-15919465 GCF_963692335.1 Osmerus eperlanus
GATGGATAGCACTGGTGGTGAGGCAATTTTACAGCCAGAGAGAGAGAGAGAGAGAGAGAGAGAGAGAGAGAGAGATAGAGAGAGAGCGAGAGAGAGAGAGAGAGAGAGAGAGGAATGGGTTCTGATTGTTATGATGTGAATGCAGCACATATTTCCACTGGACAGGCAATACTGTGGGTGTGTGGGTGGGTGTGTGGGGGAGTGGCGGAGGGGGGGGGGTGAGTGTGGGGGAGTGGCGGGGGGGGTGAGTGTGGGTGTGTGGGGGAGTGGCGGAGGGGGGGGGTGAGTGTGGGGGAGTGGCGGGGGGGGTGAGTGTGGGTGTGTGGGGGAGTGGCGGAGGGGGGGGGGTGAGTGTGGGGGAGTGGCGGGGGGGGTGAGTGTGGGGGAGTGGCGGGGGGGGTGAGTGTGGGTGTGTGGGGGAGTGGCGGAGGGGGGGGGGTGAGTGTGGGTGTGTGGGGGAGTGGCGGGGGGGGGGGTGTGGGGGAGTGGCGGAGGGGGGGGGTGCTAAAGAGAGTAAGCTAGAGAGAGGGGGAAGACCGATTTCACTTTGAGATGTAATTGCCTCAGAGGCGTGCTTGTCAATGTTGTGATTACTATAATTAACATGATGTAAGTCATCCTCTAGAGTGAGTGGGTCTCTCCTCATTCAGAGGTTTCACCTGCGGTATTCCTCCCCTCCACATCTGCGATCTCTGCAGGGCTGTGTCCCTCCAGCCTTATCTATCCTTCTCATTCCAACTACTCTGCCCCCAGCTCCCCATCTCTTCTTCTCTTGTTCTGTAAGCTTCTCTCTCTCCCCTCCCTCGGGGTCTATGGAGAAGCTCATCAGACTGAGACGGAGCCACAAAGGACACTTCCGCCATCTGTATCTGCTGTTGTGTACCTGAGTGTGTGAGTGTGTGTGTACGGTGTGTGTGTACCTGATCTGAGGCTGCGTCATGGTGCTGTAATGCAGGGTGAGAGTGGTGATGTGGTCGTCCTGTAGCTCCTGGATGGAGGCTGTCTGTCCTGAGGTCTGCTGGAGCTCTGGGTCCCACTCCTGGACCAGGTC
The DNA here is from genome assembly GCF_963692335.1 of Osmerus eperlanus. Taxonomy (NCBI): domain Eukaryota; kingdom Metazoa; phylum Chordata; class Actinopteri; order Osmeriformes; family Osmeridae; genus Osmerus; species Osmerus eperlanus. The sequence continues at coordinate 15,895,771 of NC_085028.1, forward strand.
TCTCTGCTCCGCTGGGAGCCACAGTACCTGCGCACCCACGCACCCGGCACACACACACACACACACACACGCACACACACACACACACACAAAGAAGGTGGGAGTCAGCTGGCTGAGCGGTTAGAGAATCAGGCTAGTAATCAGAAGTTGTGTCCTTGGGCAAGGCACTTCACCCTACTTGCCTCAGGGGAATGTCCCTGTACTTACTGTAAGTCGCTCTGGATAAGAGCGTCTGCTAAATGACTAAATGTAAATGTAAACATTACACACAAAAAATCGAATTCTCCAAACCCCCCACCAACTAAACATACACAATGCCCACTCTCTCTCACACACTTGCTCTCTCTCTCACACACACACACACGCACACGTCTGCCTACCTGGCTGGAGTTGATGTGTGCCTGTATGACCTCCAGTGTGGTGTTGATGTAGGACTGTCGGTAGGGGTGACCACTGGGGGGTCTGTGGAGGTCAAAGAGCACCAGCTTGCCGCTCCTAGACGCCACATCCAGGAAGTCACTCAGAGACGGCACCGTCTGGTTCTCCACCCGCTCGCGCTCCACCTCGGAGAGAGACGCCGCCGTCCTGAAGGGATCCCTCTGGGGGGAGAGAGCAGGGAGGGAGAGAGGGAGGTAAAGATGAAGGAAGAGAGAGGGAGGGAGAGAGCAGGGAGAGAGGGAGGACCAGGAAACAGCAGAAAGAGAGCGATGAGAAAAGGTGAAAAAGGAAAGAGGAGAGAGGTGGGAGGGAGAGAAGGAGGGAGGAGAAGGAAAGAGAAGAGAAGAGAAAGGTGGGATTGAGACGGGGAGAGCTAATCATGCAGTTAGTACCTCAACCTAATATACAGATCATTCTAAATTAGGAACCTAGTTGTAAAGTATTTTCACTGTGGGTTATTGAATTTAGCAGGATCCAGGTTTTAGTTTTTACAAAATAACACTTCCTCTGCCAAGATGGCCGACAGAGCTCTACATTTAGTCATTTAGCAGACGCTCTTATCCAGAGCGACTTACAGTTCTGTCAGAGCTGTCAGCTTTCTCCTAGCACCTCAAGGTAGAGTCCATGAATCAGACCTGCGTGTGTATGTGTGTATGTGTGTGTGTGTGTGTGTGTGTGTGACTGGCACCTCAAGGTACACCAGTGCTAATCCTATTCATATCCCCCTTTGGGGATTAGCATTCATACTTCAAATAAATTAGCTGGAGAAGCCAATATATATCTCAACAAACCAATCTCAGGCAAACACGCTGTATGTGTGTATCTGTGTGTGTCTGTGAGTGTGTCTGGTATTGTAGGTGTGTCTGGGATTCTGAGCCTGTGTGTCTGTGTGTGTGTGTGTGTGTGTGTGTCTGTGATTGTGTGTGTCTGTGATTGTGTGTGTGTGTGTGTGTCTGTGACTGTGTGTATCTCACCGAGAGGAACCAGGCCCCAGCGTTGAGCTGCTGGATCTCTCCCCAGGTGAACATGGCAGCAGGGAGGTGTGTGCGGTTAGGAAACACCTCCTCCACGTTGGTGGTCCTTCTCAGGGTGTCGTCGTGCATCAGGAAGGGGACTCCGTCATAGCTGGGGGGAGAGAGGGAGAGGGAAGGAGAGAGAGGGGGAGAGGGAGAGAAGGGGAGAGGGAAGGAGAGAGAGGGGGAGAGGGAGAGAAGGGGAGAGAGGGGGAGAGGGAGAGAAGGGGAGAGGGAAGGAGAGAGAGGGGGAGAGGGAGAGAAGGGGAGAGAGGGGGAGAGGGAGAGAAGGGGAGAGGGAAGGAGAGAGAGGGGGAGAGGGAGAGAAGGGGAGAGAGGGGGAGAGGGAGAGAAGGGGAGAGGGAAGGAGAGAGAGGGGGAGAGGGAGAGAAGGGGAGAGGGAAGGAGAGAGAGGGGGAGAGGGAGAGGGAAGGAGAGAGAGGGGGAGAGGGAGAGAAGGGGAGAGGGAAGGAGAGAGAGGGGGAGAGGGAGAGAAGGGGAGAGGGAAGGAGAGAGAGGGGGAGAGGGAGAGGGAAGGAGAGAGAGGGGGAGAGGGAGAGAAGGGGAGAGGGAAGTAGAGAGAGGGGGAGAGGGAGAGAAGGGGAGAGGGAAGGAGAGAGAGGGGGAGAGGGAGAGGGAAGGAGAGAGAGGGGGAGAGGGAGAGAAGGGGAGAGGGAAGGAGAGAGAGGGGGAGAGGGAGAGAGGGAGAGGGAAGGAGAGAGAGGGGGAGAGGGAGAGAAGGGGAGAGGGAAGGAGGAGGCAGACGGAGTCCAACAGAAAAAGGATTAAAAGTCAAATAAAAAGTAATGTCATGACTCTGATTATGCAAGCAATTATGTAACAATGCAAAGTTCAAGCATTCTTAAGTATTCTTCCCATTCTAAAGCTGAAAGTCAGCACAATCGTTCAGGTAAGGGCCTCATTGCTTTGTTAACACAATCACGTGTGTGTGTGTTGTTTGTGTGTGTTGTTTGCGTGTTGTGCGTGTGTTACGTGTGTGTTGCGCGTGTGGGTGTAGGTCACAGGTGAGGCGGCACCAGGATAGCTACACTGACGCTAACAGCTAAAGCTGAGTCATGCTACAGTACATGAGCAATCCCCTGAGGTCAGCGAGTGCTATCTGGAGCTAGCAGGCCTGTGCTGGGGGAATGGGAGCGCTAACAGCTAACTGGAGCTAGCAGGCCTGTGCTGGGGGAATGGGAGTGCTAACGGCTAACTGGAGCTAGCAGGCCTGTGCTGGGGAAATGGGAGCGCTAACGGCTAACTGGAGCTAGCAGGCCTGTGCTGGGGGAATGGGAGCGCTAACGGCTAACTGGAGCTAGCAGGCCTGTGCTGGGGGAATGGGAGCGCTAACGGCTAACTGGATTAGGCTAACCTGATGGTGACGTCAGTCTCCAGTCCTTCTGCTCCCGTCTCGACAGCCCTCTCAAAGGACATCTGAGTGTTCTCTGGAGCAAGCTGTTGGACAAACATAAACACACACACCAACACACACACATCAGCAAGGGCATATGCACTGCATGGTTGCCAAGTCACGATTTGTCACCTGTTCTATTTTTTTCATCAAAGCCTTAATCGACTTTTCTCTCAGAAACTCCAGGAGTGATGCAGGGCCCTCCTACACTGACTAGTTTGTTGGTGTTATTATATTTTTGGTCCTGTTTGCTTTTCTGGTTCTGTTATATTTCAGTTGCAGACATTCATTCATTCACTTATTTAACTATTATAAGTCCATCTAATGGCAATTCAGTATGCATAAGCCACTTTATCTCAGTATCCGATTGCACTATGTTGACCATTCACGCTGCTCATTCTATTCTTATTTTTATATATATTTTATTTGATATTTAAATTGTTGTATTCTTAGATTGTTTAGTTCTTAGAAATAGTTAAACTTTTGGACTTTTACTTAATTTAAGATCTGTATATGTTTAGTGTTTTGCACCTCCCTGCCACAGTAAATTCCGTGTTTGTATAACATACATGGCGAATAAACCGAATTCTGATTCTGATTCTGATTGATAATATGTGGTAAGGTATAAAGCATTGTTCATTGTTTTAAACCTAGTAATCCTACTGAACGTATTTCAGATCTTGTGACTACTGTGTGTGCCAGTTTCAGACCTGGGCTGATTACATCGATAAATGCGGAAAAAGCTCATTAAAAATGACTGAAATGCATTCTATTCGTCTCAGAGCAGGGCCGTATGAGGACTTGTCCATTGGGTTCATGCAGTGGTTGACGCAAATTAAGCACCCCCAGGTGTCCATGTTTCCTGCCGTAAGGGACCCAGGTCAGGGGTGTTAGGGTGGGGGTCCTACCATGGGGGCTCCTCGATGACCGATGAGCCTGGGAGGGGGCCCCAGGCTGCCTGCCTCCTGGATGCAGGGGGAGTACATGCCCAGGGGCACCAGGTAGAGGGCAAACAGCACAGACAGATACAGGCCCAGGATAGCTACCTGTCTCACTGCAGATCACACACACACACACAGAGAGAAAGGTCTTTGGGTCAGTATGGCCTTTTCACATAATGCCTCAGAATAGTCTAAGCTCTGAATTCAGGGTGATGACCTGCCAGAAAAATCACACCATATTTCACCCCCACCCTCCACAGAAACAAACTAATAGCTTCAATGTGCCCCAATTACAGGGATATACAAGCGTTGTAATGTCGGGATCAGATCTTAATCAGACTAATATGACCTTGAAAAACCTGACCTTATACGACAGATGGGTAAACTGACTCGAACCCTAACCCTTAACCACGCCTAACTCTAACCCAACTATCTCTGATCCTAACTCCAACCTCGTGTTGGACTGGAGTGTTGGAGGAGAAGAGAGACAGTTGAATGGTCTGCTGTAAGATTCCAGTCGTAGATCTTTGTTTGAGAGATAAAGAACGACAGATATTGTGTCTGCTGGCGCGTGGGTGACAGAATCAGCGTCACTGTGCCAATTCTCGGTCCCTCTCACCCCTCCATCATCATCCCTCTCTGTCTCTCTCCCTCTCACCCCTCCACCCCTCCATCATCCTCCCTCTCTGTCTCTCTCCCTCTCACCCCTCTCACCCCTCCATCATCCTCCCTCTCTGTCTCTCTCCCTCTCACCCCTCCATCATCCTCCCTCTCTGTCTCTCTCCCTCTCACCCCTCCATCCTTCAATCATCATCCCTCTCTGTCTCTCTCCCTCTCACCCCTCCATCCTTCAATCATCATCCCTCTCTGTCTCTCTCCCTCTCACCCCTCCATCCTTCAATCGTCATCCCTCTCTTTAGGCCCAGTCATGAGTCAGCCACTCAAACTGCAGCATCACCACGGCAACCAGGCTATCAAGGACCGTGGATACCAAAGAGCAAAAGAGAGAGACAGAGAGAGAGAGAGAGAGAGAGAGAGAGAGAGAGAGAGAGAGAGAGAGAGAGAGAGAGAGAGAGAGAGAGAGAGAGAGAGAGGGGGCAGAGACGGAAAGAGAGGTCCCCACAGGATGATGCGAGGCCAGACAGTGCGTCATGGCAGGTTAAAGTGCGGTATCCTTTCAACCAACAAGGTGAGGCCCTTATGTACTTATCAAAACAGAGCACAGACAACACAGACACCTCCACAAGCGCAACCTCTCAGCTTCTACCAAGCATCCCGACACCCAATCAGTGGCCATTAGCGGGAGCAGCTGCAGCCAATCAGAGGGCTTACCTCTCTTGTTCATGCGGAAGAAGTGCAACGCTATTGGCCAGGACAGAAGAGTCATTATCAAGACCGCAGCCAAATGGAGGAATGGAGCCGTGACCTAGCCAATCAAGAATGAGAGGGGAAGCGTCAACATGATTACAGTTATTACATTTGAATAACCCATAAACGTTTACATGTCTCGTCATGGTATGATTGACAGCTATTGTTTGAATGTGATTGTCTGTTGCCTGTGAGCTGGCCAACCTGCAGCGAGAGGAGGAGGGTCTTCCATTCTTTGTTCCAGATGTCAGAGAGGATGGCCGTAGCAGTGACGGAGAACACCAACGTCACCACAATGCCGATCTGAGAGACACAGAACCCACAGCTAAGAGACACCCTGGTTCCCAATACCACGTATCCTCGTGTAGAAACCAACCGATGTATTTTAGGGACTGTATGTGCTCTACTGTGCATAGTGCTAGTATGATTTCAAGTTCAAGTTCAAGTCTTTTATTGTCAGGTAGCACCTGACAATAAGCACCTGGCATGACATAACATAACAAATAAGTACACAGAACTTAATTTACATCTATGCTAAGCTTAAATAAGTAAAACTTCCTAAATATACAGATAACAATAAATAATACACTATACTACACAATAATAATACAATTATTCACATGTGATCTGTGTGATCTGTGTGTGTGTGTGTGTGTTTACCTTGTGACTCCAGTGAAGGTACAGCCTCTGTCCCTCAGACAGTAAACACACTGCCAGAACCTGCACAACATGTGTGTGTTGAGATCATGAGCATGGAATTTGTTTATAACAAACAGTCATAGTATAGAACTGTAAAGTATAGAACAATATCACTAGCAGTATAGAACTGTAGAGTATAGAACAAGATCACTATCAGTATAGAGCTGTAGAGTATAGAACAAGATCACTATCAGTATAGAGCTGTAGAGTATAGAACAAGATCACTATCAGTATAGAGCTGTAGAGTATAGAACAAGATCACTATCAGTATAGAGCTGTAGAGTATAGAACAAGATCACTAGCAGTATAGAGCTGTAGAGTATAGAACAAGATCACTAGCAGTATAGAGCTGTAGAGTATAGAACAAGACCAGTAGCAGTATAGAGCTGTAGAGTATAGAACAAGACCAGTAGCAGTATAGAGCTGTAGAGTATAAAACAAGACCAGTAGCGGTATAGAGCTGTAGAGTATAGAACAAGATCACTAGCGGTATAGAGCTGTAGAGTATAGAACAAGATCACTGGCGGTATAGAGCTATATACGTATAGACCAGTTCTCCTCAGGAGTAGTACAGAGCTATAGAGAATAGAGCAGTTCTCACCAGGAGCAGAGTGATGTAGGTGAACAGGGCTGCAGCCAAGACCAGCAACACCAGAGACCAGGGGAACCAGAAGCCCAGAGCACCAAAGTTAAACCTGGGAACAACACACACCTGTCTTTAGTATCTCTCCACACACACACACACCTGTCTTTAGTATCTCTCCACACACACACACACACACCTGTCTTTAGTCTCTCTCTCCATACACACACACACACACCTGTCTTTAGTATCTCTCCACACACACACACACACACCTGTCTTTAGTATCTCTCCACACACACACACACACACACACACACACACACACACACCTGTCTTTAGTCTCTCTCTCCACACACACACACACACACCTGTCTTTAGTATCTCTCCACACACACACACCTGTCTTTAGTATCTCCACACACACACCTGTCTTTAGTCTCTCTCTCCACACACACACACACACACACACACACACCTGTCTTTAGTCTCTCTCTCCACACACACACACACACACCTGTCTTTAGTCTCTCTCCACACACACACACACACACACACACCTGTCTTTAGTATCTCTCCACACACACACACCTGTCTTTAGTATCTCCACACACACACACACCTGTCTTTAGTCTCTCTCCACACACACACACACACACACACCTGTCTTTAGTCTCTCTCTCCACACACACACACACCTGTCTTTAGTCTCTCTCCACACACACACACACACCTGTCTTTAGTCTCTCTCCACACACACACACACACACACCTGTCTTTAGTCTCTCTCTCCACACACACACACACCTGTCTTTAGTCTCTCTCTCCACACACACCTGTCTTTAGTCTCTCTCCACACACACACACACACACCTGTCTTTAGTCTCTCTCCACACACACACACCTGTCTTTAGTCTCTCTCTCCACACACACACACACCTGTCTTTAGTCTCTCTCCACACACACACACACCTGTCTTTAGTCTCTCTCTCCACACACACACACACACACACACACCTGTCTTTAGTATCTCTCCACACACACACACCTGTCTTTAGTATCTCCACACACACACACACACACACACCTGTCTTTAGTCTCTCTCTCCACACACACACACACCTGTCTTTAGTCTCTCTCCACACACACACACACACCTGTCTTTAGTCTCTCTCTCCACACACACACACCTGTCTTTAGTCTCTCTCCACACACACACACCTGTCTTTAGTCTCTCTCCACACACACACACACACCTGTCTTTAGTCTCTCTCCACACACACACCTGTCTTTAGTCTCTCTATCCACACACACACCTGTCTTTAGTGTCTCTCTCCACACACACACACACACACCTGTCTTTAGCCTCTCTCCACACACACACACCTGTCTTTAGTCTCTCTCCACACACACACACACCTGTCTTTAGTCTCTCTCTCCACACACACACACACACACCTGTCTTTAGTCTCTCTCTCCACACACACACACACCTGTCTTTAGTCTCTCTCTCCACACACACACACACCTGTCTTTAGTCTCTCTCTCCACACACACACACACCGTTCTTTAGTATCTCCACACACACACACACACACACATACCTGTCTTTAGTATCTCCACACACACAAAGTATTCATACATCAGTGCGTGTAGGTGTGTACATATGCATGGGTTTGAGGGTGAGAATGTGTGTGTGTCTGTGTTTGTGCACGTGTGTGTTTGTGCACGTGCGTGTTTGTGCACGTGTGTGTGTGTGTGTGTGTGTGTGTGTGTGTGTGTGTGTGTGTGTGTGAAAGAGACCCACCAGTCAAAGTGATTGTAGTCGTTCTGAGCTTTGGTCCAGAAGTAGAGAAACATGAAACTCAAGAAGAAAGTCAGGATCAGGAGGCCAAAACTGCCACACTCCAGCTGAGGAACACACACACACACATCGTGTTATCTACACACTCCAGCTGAGGAACACACACACATCGTGTTATCTACACACTCCAGCTGAGGAACACACACACACATCGTGTTATCTACACACTCCAGCTGAGGAACACACACACACATCGTGTTATCTACACACTCCAGCTGAGGAACACACACACACACATTGTGTTATCTACACACTCCAGCTGAGGAACACACACACACACATCGTGTTATCTACACACTCCAGCTGAGGAACACACACACACACATCGTGTTATCTACACACTCCAGCTGAGGAACACACACACACACATCATGTTATCTACATACTCCAGCTGAGGAACACACACACAACGTGTTATCTACACACTCCAGCTGAGGAACACACACACACACATCGTGTTATCTACATACTCCAGCTGAGGAACACACACACACACATCGTGTTATCTACTCACATAATACTTTACTGGATTGATTTCATTGCAACTTAAGGTATCAAGTTACGGTAAAACACCAGCAGAGGTGTGTGCTACAATACACTATCATGTTCTGTAAACTAGACAGACTTCGCACAATGTAGTCATTGGATATAATGCTTAGGACACAAACAACTTGTTGAATGTATTGAATAATTAATAACACCAGACCCACACACAGAAAGGCCCACCTAAGTGAACAACATTTTTACAGTATGTTACGTAAGTTAGCCTGTAAAAGACTAAGACCTGAACTGACCCAGTATGTTCAGACGTTTGTGCTTGTTTCCTCTGAGGTCAAAGTTCAAAAAGTTACTGTGAGGCCAACAGATACGACTAACTAAAAGCCTTCCGTCTTTCTCTGCTCTAGGTCGCTACGTCCCTAACGGTCTGCGGTTGGTCTTTGAACTCCTAAATGAGAACGAGGACCACCTGTCCCCAGGATGACACAACGTTTACCAGCCTTCTCCTGACTACAAACTCCGAAGGCTGTATTTCAACACCACTTCCTGTTTTCACAGCCAAACCCACAGGGAAACGACGTCGCAGACAGGAAGTCCGTGGCTGTGGCTGAGGGCCCAGTGGACAGTTAGACATGGGCACTACTGTACTTCAGTTTTAGAAACACAGAGACGTCAGCAGAGGAACTCAGGGATCGATGTTCTGCACGTGCTCAGTCAGCTTCGCACCCGTCAGCAAACTGACAAAACACGCTGTTTTGGTAAAAGTGGACGCTTTGCTCGGTGTGTGTATGTGTGGGAGCTGGAGTTTGTGTGCTTTCATGTCTGTGTGTGTGTGTATCTGTCTGTGTGTGTGTGTGTGTACCTTGCTGCAGCAGCACTCCCCAGGCTGCGCTTTCGCTCGTTGGTAGCGTCTCCATTGGCAACCGTAGAGACCTGCCAGGCAGGAAACGAATGGCTGGTGCTCATATCTGCAATGATACCCAAAAACAACAATGCTTCATAATGTGAGTGTTTATAGTTTTATATATATATATATATATATATATATATATATATATATGTGTGTGTGTGTGTGTGTGTCTGTGTGTATGTGTGTGTGTACCTTTGCAGCAGCTGCCGCCGCACCACCTTTAGCTTCCCCAGCTTCAGTCTGGTCACGGGGCACCCTCACCTGCAGCCCAGCATCCCCACAGAGGAGGGAGGGGAGGGGAGGGGAGGGGAGGGAGGCAGGGAGGGCAAAAGAGAGGAGGACAAACACACAAGAAGAAATCTGTCAAGGGCTCAGTAACTTCAGAAGGCAATCTGTTCGATAGCAAGAGAGAAAAACAGAAAGAGAGACAGAGACAAACAGAAAGATACAGACAGAGAGACAGAGAGAGAGAGAAACAAAGAGTCTATCAGTTCAGCACATCATTCACATAAGTATTATTATTATATTATATCTAACATCTTCATGAACTGTGTGTGTGTGTGTGTGTGTGTGTGTGTGTGTGTGTGTGTGTGTGTGTGGGGGGGGGGGGGGGGGGGGGGGGGGGGGGGTGTTCTAGCGGTGACCTGGTTCTAAATTCCCAGGAGATGGTATCTAGACCCCTAACACACACACACACACTATCTTCTCCCTGCACTTGTCAAGGAAACACCCCCCCCCCCACACACACACACGATTCACCCCCTCATGGACCCTCATTCCAGCCTCACCAGGACCAAAATATTTACTTTACATAACCCACAGTGCATAATCTGCCATGACCCCAATACCAAACCCAACACCCTGATCAAATGCTGCAAGGACCTACATTTCTGACCCACATAAAGTTAGCCCCAACTCTAGCACATCCTCTGTGCTGTGTGGGACCAAAACACTGGGCTCAAACAGGCATATACTCTCTGTTCTTGAAACACACAAATCCCAACAGCTAAGCCCTGTTTCTGTATGAAGGTGCAGGTGTGTGTGTGTGTGTGAGGACTCTCTTTACGTCCATCACCAACAGAACAGACAGGAATAACTGTGAGGACAGACGGGCTGTGTTTCTGGTAGAAAGCGTTGTGTCTCAAAGTGTAGGTTGAGAGAGAAGCCAAGAGTCAGACCAACACAGGCTGTATCTCTGCTTATCAAGGAACAGGTGGTCCTAAACACACACACACAGACACACACACAGAGACACACAGACACACACAGAGACACAGACACACACATCAAACTTCCACCCCTATAGAGTAAACATAAATTCCGATCAAGCTAGTGGTGATCTGCCAATCCAGGTATTTACGACGATGAGATCGATAAATAAATCCTCTTAACTACCAGGGAACGCAACCAGGCGGGTCACAGCGCTGCCATGGCAACGGTGACTTCAGCCCCAGCTTCGTTCGGTGCTGCGGCACGGAGCGAGACACAAACGGCACAGAGCGAGACACAAACGGCACGGAGCGAGACACAAACGGCACGGAGCGAGACACAAACGCAGTGGGAGTCAGAGGACAGAGAACACAAATTATCATCCTGCTTTAACATGACCAGTTCATCAGCATGCTCACAAACACATGCTACACACACACATACAGACACACACACAATCTGTACTCAGGCACACATACACACACACACACACATACATACAGTACACACACAAATACAGACACACACACACAAACTCACCAGCTGTTAGAGAGTGGGGTCAGACTGGTCAATGTGATTATGTCAGTGTGCAGACTGGGGAGGGGGGGGGGGGTGAGAGAACCAGGGCCCTGCTTCACCCTTACAGCCATGAGTTACATTTACATTTAGTCATTTAGCAGACGCTCTTATCCAGAGCGACTTACAGTAAGTACAGGGACATTCTCCCCGAGGCAAGTAGGGTTGAAGTGCCTTGCCCAAGGACACAACGTCATTTTTGCACGGCCGGGAATCGAACCAACAACCTTCTGATTAATAGCCCGACTCCCTAACCACTCAGCCATCTGACCCCCTGAGTTGACAAGTTGTGACAGTGACAGGTTAGAGAAAGAGAACTAGAAAAAAAACAGAAAGAAAGAACTAGAAGGGAAGGAAGTATTGAGCAGCGTAGTGGGAGATGGTAGAAAAAGCGGCTTTGGCCTTACTGTCATGGTCCAGCTAAATCCTATTGAGGACATTAAAGCATGAGAGCTTAGGGGCAAAAATAGAGGCCTAGGCCACACACACACACATGCACACACACACACGTTACACTCTCCGCAGACATTGACCTCTGATCTGTGAGAACATCCAATCAGATGAAGGTTAACAGGAAGGAACTTTGTAACGACCTAACCCCCAGTGAGACGTCAGTGACTGATCCCATAGCAACCGGACAAGAGTTCGACCTGTGTCTGGGAGAAAGCACACAGGCACGAAAGCTCTTCCAAGGCCGGACGAAAGGTGGAGGGAGCCGCAACAAAAGAGAGGAAGAGAAAAAGAGTGAAAGAGAGAGAGAAAGAAGGGTGAGAGGTGTTAGGAGAGAACAAGAAGAAAGGAAGGGACAAGATACCACACTGTGGTCTCTCTGTGTGTCTCTCTCTAGCATGGTTAACCTTTTAAGGAGTGAGTTCTAAATATTACCGACGCTTCCACCAGAGTGAGTTATTTTTCCAAAACGGAAGCTAGCTAGCTTTAGTTAGCTTCCGTTACCTAGCAACCTAGCATAATACTTGTAGCAATGCTACTACCTGCTAGTGTTACTTGTTAGCCTCCTAATTGTAAATTTTGAAGCCATACTATAGCGTTTGTCATATAGTTTTTGTCTATCGGAAAATAGTCGGTTGGAATGTTCAGAATCACACGTGTGACGGTACTCTATGGGGCCCGCTTTCGAACGATCACATATGTGTGACGCTACTCCTTTAAACAGAACAGTGGACACCAGAGGCTCACTTAGATGCTAACATCTAACTTCCAGTCACCGCCACAGAGCTAGATGCTAAATAAAAAGGATTATGTTTTAATGAAACACTAGTCTATACGTTTTGTGTTTGTTCCTGGCCTGTAATGGACCATAGATATATTTAGAACCCATTAATAACTAACTCAACTCAGTTGTACCCTGAATGGCTGGTGCGTTAGGTTAGCAGCCTCGAGTCAAAGTCTAGGGAGTCAGGTGGCTGAGCGGTTAGGGAATTGGGCTAGTAATCTTAAGGTTGCCAGTTCGATTCCCGGCCGTGTCAAATGACGTTGTGTCCTTGGGCAAGGCACTTCACCCTACTTGCCTCGGGGGAATGTCCCTGTACTTACTGTAAGTCGCTCTGGATAAGAGCGTCTGCTAAATGACTAAATGCAAATGTAAATGTCTCCATCCACTTTGAGACAGTGGAATATCCCTATGTAATGAATGACATAGTGAGTCTTGTGGGAACTCTGCCATGCTTCTCTCAGTGTGATAACTTCATGAGGGGGTTGGGGATATTCCTTTACAGGACTATATATCACATAGTGGGCTGACAAACACACACACACAGAGATGCTGTTGTCACGGTGACCCCTGTCCTTGACGATGCCATCTCCAGCACTCTGGCCGGAGTGGATTTAGATGGAAGGCCGAACATTGGTATTCGGGACCTCAACCCCCCCCCTCCTCCTCCTCCACCTCTCCTTCTCTTCATTAATCATCTGCTCGTCCTTCCTGCAAGAGAGGACGATGTCAGGACCAATCACTGCACAGCCTCTAACAACAGATGCACTCTGGGTAGAGGACCGTTCCCGTGAGAGCAGATCTGGGGTCAGTTAACCCTCTCAGAGCGCAGATTTGGGGTCAGTTAACCCTTCCAGAGAGCAGGTCTGGGGTCAGTTAACCCTCCCAGAGAGCAGGTCTGGGGTCAGTTAACCCTCCCAGAGAGCAGATCTGGGGTCAGTTAACCCTCTCAGAGCGCAGATCTGGGGTCAGTTAACACTCCCAGAGAGCAGATCTGGGGTCAGTTAACCCTCCCAGAGAGCAGATCTGGGGTCAGTTAACCGTCCCAGAAAGCAGATCCGGGGTCAGTTAACACTCCCAGAGAGCAGGTCTGGGGTCAGTTAACCTTCCCAGAGAGCAGATCTGGGGTCATTACAGACGGAGTCTTAAAATTGACTCTAGAATTACAGAACAAGTTCCTTATTTACAATGGCACCATGCTGGGTCAGAACAGCCTCCCCAGGCGACGCCCAAAGACACTTCTGGCTTATGAGCTCATACACACACACACACAGCGCTCCCATCATTTTTCAAAAACCAATATATACAAATTAATGAAGAAATGTTGCTCGGCTAAAATGGATGCCTTGAGGTCGGTCTCTGCATAATAAACACATCATCCAGACTTCATCAATGAGGAGAGACAGCGCAGGTCCATTCATCTAACCTCACCCCCAGGCACCTCTCATTTCCTCTCTAGCTCCCTGATAACATCAGCATGCCTCTCTTCATATTCCCTCCAGCAACCCAGTCAAGTCATGATCCGCAGTGACCTCAACTTCACAGTTGCGTTACCATAGAACCCTACGTTCTTGGAATGAACACAACTCACCTTCTCTAAATGAAGCTAAGATAACAGAGTTTACGCAGCGCTAGCAAACTGTGTGGCGTTGTTTGAACAAACTGTGGATTATGGCTTTCAAGTATGACACCATGAGTAAGACCTCATTAAATTTACATTTTACATTTAGTCATTTAGCAGACGCTCTTATCCAGAGTGACTTACAGTAAGTACAGGGACATTCCCCCGAGGCAAGTAGGGTGAAAGTGCCTTGCCCAAGGACACAACGTCAGTTTGCATGACCGGGAATCGAACTGGCAACCTTTGGATTACTAGCCCGATTCCCTCACCGCTCAGCCATCTGACTCCCTGCATAAATGTGCCTACCTGGCTGCTGCACAGCTGCCAGTGACACACACCTGCTCTGCAGCACGTCTGCCCAGGGAGACAAAGGCTGGGTAGGTTCCCTGTCCGCCTTCCTGGCATTTTACAGCCCTGGGACGCTAGGCAAATACAGACTCATAAAACCATCAAGGAAGTGAGCATGATGGAGCAGGAAGTGAGTGTGATGGAGCAGGAAGTGAGCGTGATGGAGCAGGAAGTGAGCGTGATGGAGCAGGAAGTGAGCGTGATGGAGCAGGAACTGCGTGATGGAGCAGGAAGTGAGCGTGATGGAGCAGGAAGTGAGCGGGATGGAGCAGGAACTGCGTGATGGAGCAGGAAGTGAGCGTGATGGAGCAGGAAGTGAGCGTGATGGAGCAGGAAGTGAGCGTGATGGAGCAGGAAGCGAGCGTGATGGAGCGGAGACGTGCTGTTTGGCCGGTCGTCTGCTTGAGGGACGTGTGTCGTTATCCGACAGCAGGCATCACTTGCAAGGGACTCTTCATAATTTGATCCCAAGATAATATGTCTTTGACAGTTTTTTCTTCATGTAGATTCAGATCAGTTAGAACTAGTATATATCAACAGTACCAGACACAGCTAATTGAACTACAACAGCTCCAGATGCCTTTAAATAGTCAATTCAGCCCTTCTGCTTAACCTCAGCCCAGCCTTGTCGGTAGCAGTTCACAATGACTAGGGAGTAGTCCATAAAGAAAGATGTAACTTATACAACTGCAGTGCTTTTTTTTATATAGCGCCAGATCACAAAATAAGTCATTTAAGGTTACCTTTCCTATAAAACAGGTCTATAGCTTGCTCTTTTATTAAACAAACTAAATGGCCTTATGTTATTTGTTATTTATCTTATTTACACAACGGAATGTCATTTCTGCCCCCCCCCCCCCCCCAAAAGCTGTAAACCAGCTAGGGGAAACACTGCAACTTGTTTATATGTAGACCAGCTGTCCTGAAGACACCGTCGCACACTCGTGTCTTTATTCAACACAACAATATCCTCAACTCAAACATGCGATCACGCAAAAGGAGAATAGAGGAAAGCCTAAAAAGAGAGAGAGAGGGAGGGAGGAAAGGGGGAAAGAGGGAGTGAGGAAAGGGGGGAGAGAGGGAGTGGGGGGGGTGCATCGGAAAACAATAAATGTCTCTGTTGTAGGCAGCCGTCCTTTGTTGTCCGTTCACTTTCTCCGTCTCCCTCTCCCTCACCCTCACCCTCTCCCGGCATCACCCCATGCCAGTATCAATAACCCAGCAGCCCAGCTGGGTCCAGTCAGGACCAGATACAGCCGTCAACAGGCAGCACAGCAATGAAGGGCAGAGACGAAGAAAGGAGATGGGGGAGATAATGGGGGAGGCAGACAGGGAGGGAGGGGGGGGGGGGGTGTACGTGTGTGTACGTGTGTGTGCTATTGTGTGTTTGTTATTTATTTTCACTCCCCTAATTATCCACATTGCCTCTTGTGCCTCTGTAATATCTACCAAACACACCGCAACATCAGTCTTACTAAACTCCCGACCAGGGTCGTAGGTTTGTTTTCAAGCTATCAAATAGCCTACAGACTGACAAACCTAACTTATAAGAAGTAGCCTGCCTTTTCAATTCAACAAAGGCTACTCTGCCTATAAATCATATGGTTACAGTAGTAATCAAATGAATAACTTAGTATTTATAACGAAGTATCATCAACAAGATTTCAAAAATAAATGTTCTAGAAACACGAATAACATGGGATCGTTCATTTGATGGGTGGACAAAAAAACACAGCATCTTCATATGTTTGTGTTTGTTTGTTTTTCCACGGAACAGTAGCATAAACCTGACATTTAAGATAATAGAATACCCGAGCATAACACACCTCCACGGACAACACCTTGGATACAACGCTTTGGATTTTAGTCTGCAATTCTATTCGATCTGCAGGCAATATAACCGTTCGCTCTGTTCACCCCGGTACACGACGTGATTTACTCCGTACGTCAAAACACCAGCAACCGCATGAGACGCAATCGATTTCCACCATATATCCCTGTGCACCACTTGTCACTTTGAACTACCGGGTTGGTCTACATAATATTATTAACAGTCCCCAGACATATTTTACAGTTACACGATAGCCCACTAGTTCAGTGGTGATATATAACCGGCATAACAGATCATGTTTCAAAGCAAGCAAATCTCATTGATAGGCTATGCAGGAGTAGCCTCAAGCCCACTGCTGGACCACAGTTGCGAAGCTTCGGTAACAGAATATTACTCACCTAACCTTACGCGGTTAGCGTCCGGTACTGTCTTTTCCTTGTTTAATTGATCTAACGGCTGAAAATGTGTTTCCGCAACCTCACGAAACTGGTCCAGGTGAATGATTACTGTCGTCTCTCTCTCGCGCTGAAACTGAACAGCACAGCATGCGCGTACTCGGCAGGTGAAGCAAAGCAATGAACGCGGGAAGCTGCACGGCAGAACGAGAGATGGCAATCCCCACCTGTTGCTCTCTCTCTCTCTCTCTCTCTCTCTCTCTCTCTCTCTCTTGCTCGCTCTCTCTCTCTCTCTCTCTTGCTCTCTCTCTTTCGTTTTCTCTCTTTCTCTCTCGCTCTCTTTCTCTCTATCACACAGTCTCTCGACACAACTGGCTATACGCTAGGATACACTGATTTGGGAATTTAAAGAAAAGGGTTATAATAGACCTAATGTGGCACAGATCAATATGAAATGTATGAGATGAGGTCAGCAACATGGATATTGTGAATATTGTGCTGCATTCAAATGACCAGTTACAGATGGTCTAAGGACTACAGACTACAAAACGACTGAACTTTGCCCTCAGCAGTCATGCCATCAACTGATCAGTTACTCTTACTAAATGGAATTTTAATGATCAGACAATAAACAATGATTCAATTGTGTGTACTTTGTCCTCGTAAATATGTATGTGTGCTATTCAAGATAATCTTATGGCACAATAAGAACAAATTTATATTAAAAGCCGCCTGGTCTCTGCCATGTTCTGGATTCACCTCCAGATGATGATGTAATGTCCTGATCCCGTTCTGCCCCTGGACCTGGTCCACATAATGGGCCTGGCAGAGATGGCAAAAGTACACACATCATTCACTCAAGTAGAAGTACAGATACTCTCGAATTTTAGTGTCAAACATAACTGTTTGTATTGTACGTATTGTAACAATGTATGTTTGTTGTATGATAGCCAGGAAATGAAAAAAGGCGCCCAATGACAAGAAATAATATTGATCATGCCACCAAATACAGATCAAAACTAAAGTAATGAGTCTGGTTTGAACATTTAAGTAGTAGAAAGTACAAATTAAGTAAAGTAAAAAGTTGTCCAAAAAAGTGAAGTAAGGTACTGACAATAGAAAAATCCATTCAAGTACAGTAACAAAGTATTTGTACTTCCCATCGCTGGGGTCTGGCTCATAAACAGTAGCCCTGGCAGAAATACTGTGGCTGGCATAGGATGGCAGTGTAGCTGAACTTTTACATCACCCTCAGTGCTAATAGAGTATGAGAGAGAGACAGAGACAGAGAGAGAGAGACAGAGAGAGAGAGAGACAGAGAGAGAGAGAGAGAGAGAGAGAGAGAGAGAGATAGATAGAGAGAGAGAGAGAGAGAAAAAAAGAAAGAGAGAGAGAGATGAGGAGGAGGGAAAGAAAAAGTCCATGCGTTTTTGTCTCACTATGACCTTGGAGCATTCATACACAGAGAAGAATGGCATGCATACAAACTTACACACGCTCACACACACACACACACTCTCTCTTTCTCTCACACACAAACACACACATTTAAGATCTTCCTGCTTGAACGACGTTCAGTGGTCAACACAGCCCCCACTGTCAGGATGGGAGTCTGGACAGAGAAAATGACCACACACACATTATCCCTCTCACCACTAATGCAACTCCCACACTATGAGTTCCCATGGTTACAGGACACTCATAATGGGAATCATATCTGTGGACCTTGATCTAAGGAGCGTTGTTACGCAACACTGTTACCAATACCATAGGACACCTGATTATAAACTTAAACCTCATCTCAAAGACTCCAAAGTCCCCAACGCAGAGTCCTCATGCATGGAAAACAGAAACAGAAAACAGAAAATCAGTGACAGTATCAACCTCTCTGTGTAGAGTCAAATAATAAATAAATAAAACATTCTGATTGGGGGCGAAGGTTGCAGGGACGTTAATCAGAACCCCGTCACTGAT
This sequence comes from Osmerus eperlanus, assembly GCF_963692335.1. Taxonomy (NCBI): domain Eukaryota; kingdom Metazoa; phylum Chordata; class Actinopteri; order Osmeriformes; family Osmeridae; genus Osmerus; species Osmerus eperlanus. Next base: position 15,914,684 of record NC_085028.1, read on the forward strand.
AATTTTTGTGCAGGTGCGGGACGGTTTGTGAAGGGTGTAAGAGGACTGGTTTATGTGCGCGCGTGCGTGTTAAGGGGGTTTGTTGGTACAAGCACAGCGTTGTGTTCTGCAGTCAGACGCAGACACTGCACACATCTATCAGCCTGGTGCTCGCGTGCTAAAGCATGTGCGACAGAGGCGAAAGGGGGAACAGGCAATCTTCTCCCTCTCTTTCATGCAGAGTATTTGATTATTCACTGCAAGCGGCAGATTCGTTGTCATATAAAGCAGCAGCGATACAGCGAGGGACAAACAGCCACTCAGGGAGACGACGTAGATGTAGTTAGCTATCGATCACACAGTGGCGCAGTCGCTTCCACCAGTGCTGACACTATGTTGAGCGGGAACAGCCGGCGTGGGTCTTGATCCTATAACCCAGCGGTTAGAGGTTAAACTCACGGCTTACTTAGACAGGCAGACAAAAGCGGTTTAGAACACTTCACCCCAATCCCTGGGGTTCATAAGAGAGAGCTCATACACAACTCCATACACAAACAAAGTCAGAACGTGTTCAGGTACTCAATGTACTGAGTGACAAAGAATGACCAGCCCGAGTTGTTTGTTGACGCATCACGAAGGTATAACCCTTAAAAACATGGGGGCGTCCAACAGCTTATTGTCAAAAGATATTCGGCAGTTATTTTCCGTTTCAGATTATTACCAGTGGATTAGCGGTGTTCTGTCTAGCTCTGCTAATCACCCTAATCAGACATAGTGCTATTTTGCCTAGCAGCTTAGAGAAGAGAGCAATAGCGGCTTTGCAACAATAGTGTTGCAATGACAATGACAATGGCAGCTCATAAGTGTATTACAACTATTGTATACAAGCAAGTCCTACATTATACTATGATGAGACTGCAATATTATATATGTAAGCCTATGTGTGTGTGTCAACAGGACCTTTATTCATAAGAAGCAGCTTCTTGTCGTTTCTCATCCCAAATCTGAATCATGATGTGATGAGTAACTTTTTACAGAGTCCATCTGATAGATAACCAGAGAATGTACAAAGCTGTGTAAGTCTGCGTCTGTGTGTGTGTGTCTTACAGTCCTCTGCAGTCCTCTCCATCTGCAGTAAGTCTTACATAATATCTAGCCGTTTTCACCGCTAGGGATGACACAGTCCAGTGGACTATAGGGTGGGTGAGCCCTCCCTCCCTCCCTCCCTCCCTCCCTCCCTTCCTTCCTTCCTTCCTTCCTTCCTTCCTTCCTTCCTTCCTTCCCTCCCTCCCTCCCTCCCTCCCTCCCTCCCTCCCTCCCTCCCTCCCTTCTTCCATCCCCCTCCCTCCCCCTCAAGGTACGTTTAATTGTTGCAGAGTTTTTGCGTTCCTCTAAGAAGGGGCTTAGCATCCCCCTGCAGTCTCACCTCTCTTCCCCTCTTCTCTTACCTCTTTCCTGTCTTTACATTTCCATTTAGTCAACCATCCTTTCACCACCACCCGCCCCCCTCTCACTCCTTCCTTCTCCATCCTCCCTCTCTCCTTGTCTTCCCGTGGTCGTTTGTCCTTGTCGTCGCTGCGTCACACTCTGGCGTTCCTCCACAACTCTTTTTTCCCCATCCTTCGCTCTCTCTCTTTTCCCCTCTCTCTTTCTCAGGTGCCAACTCAGCAAGAAGCAGCCCCATTACTCCTCACAGCACCAGACAGAGGCAGGGAGAACGGGCAGGACAGAGAAAGCAGGAGAGAGAGAGGGGGACGAGAGAGGGGAGTGATAGAGAGGAAGGGGAGAGCGAGAGCGAAGAGGAGAAAAAAAAGCGATAAAAGAAGAAGAAGGTCGAGCTAAGAGAAGACAAACCGAGCAGAAACACAGAGTCAACGTTTTCCTAACAGCGGGGTGTTAGATCTCGACAGTTAGGCTCAATGAAACGCAGATCTCCCTTATGGTGGGATATAATGATGTGTGTGTAGCAGAGTAGAGCAGAGCTAACGATCTCGTTACAGCCCGTCCAGGACCAGAAACCCGAGTCTCAGGACCACAAAGAGAACGGCAGCTTGAGCCAAACCCACCCACTCTGCACCAGTGAGCGTTGGGCGGCAAACCCTTGAGAAGTAGCTGCTAATCAGTTGTAAATCCTTGTGCCCAGTGGCACCACTCAGTTGTATTTGTTGAGACAGTTTGCGTGTGTGTGTTTGCCGGAAGGGGTATTAGCTAAGATTTTAAGGAGGATTAAAGTGCTGGTACAGAAAAACCTTTCTCCTGAAAGATGGGCGGTGTCCTTCAGAGGGGAGTGGGGTAAATAAGGAGTGGGGTGGGTGGGGCAGAGGTTCAGGGAAGAGTGAGGGAGAGGGGATGAAAGGATGAAATGGTGGCTAGAGGATAAGGAGAGGGTGAGAGTGAGTGGAGCAGTGCATGATGGGTAGAGGGGGGTGACAGACCAGGGGGTCTCTGGCTGAGCATCTGTCACTTAGTCCTGGGGGTGTGTTCACACTCCCCATGCTCGTCCAGGCAAACCAGGAGACTAACCCGTAGCCTTACATAAGAATACTGTCCCCAGCAGAATACATCAGGTTCTGACACTGACCCACACCACCCACACTCTGTCTTCATTGGCCTATTGGGGAGTGAACAGTTGAAGTCTCAGGCATCAGTAAATAGACGTTTAATTAGAGAGAGAAAAAACGCAATCTAATTTCACACACGGACGAACGACCGACCCTAAGGATTACTGCAGTCAGCCATGGAATAACATTTTACATAATTGCCTGCATGGAGGGTATTAACATTTTACATTTAGCAGACGCTCTTATCCAGAGCGACTTACAGTAAGTACAGGGACATTCCCCCCCCCCCCGAGGCAAGTAGGGTGAAGTGCCTTGCCCAAGGACACAACGTCATTTGGCACAGCCGGGAATCGAACTGGCAACCTTCAGATTACTAGCCCGATTCCCTCACCGCTCAGCCACCTGACTCCAGCTGTTTCAGTGTGTAAGTGTGTGTGTGTGGTGGGGAGTTCTGGTCCACTTGGCAGAGCTGTCCTGGATTTCAACATCACCATAAGAGGGGGGGGGGGGGGGGGGTTCTCTATTAGCTGACAAGTACAACAGTGTCAGAAGGTTGTAGCAGGATCATAAACTCACTGTTGACGATAAACGCCCGTAGACAATGTTATGGGAAAGAGAGAGTCAGTTAGTGGTGTCAGGAAGTCAATCCAATGGTAAACAAAAACAAAACAATCAGAATGACAGCATTTATAGTTTATTAGTCACTCGTGTTCAGAGTTGTTCAGAGAATCAAAAAGACTTATAAACAGATAAATTATGGCTCCAATACACAGGGGACAAACAGACTTCATAACGATGGTCTTATCCGGGCCCAACTCAGTCTAACACGCCATGAAAGCAACACAGCCAGACAGCACAACATCAAAAACACTATATGATGAGTGATCATCGGAGAGGTTGACAGTCAACCTTTATTCTCTTTTGAGAGTTACATCTGTCGGTCGCTTCTGCCTGGTCACTTTCACAGCATATTCAGACTAAAGTTCTGGACCTCAAATACAAGTCTCGCACCTGTGGGTCAATTTAAGGCCGAAGGTACATTAACGCTACATAGAAAACAAACGTAACAGAAATTTGATCTTTGACATTTTTCAGTTTCATTGGAGTTTCATTTTTCAAGACAAAGCAAGTGATGAAAGACAAAGACTGCAGCATATCTTTTGATTTCAGTTTTCTTTTCTCCTTCAATGCAGTTTCTTTACATGAAATGTACATATTATTTTCAGAGGGGATAGGGTTGTCACAGCCATCCTGACACAACACACTCGTTTTCTTCTGACAACAGGATAGAGATATAAACGTACCTACCTTAACGTACACAAGCATCCTTCATAGCATCATCATCACAATTCATATCACTATCATTGTTTTACACGTTTGTTATAAAAGGTTTTGACATGCACATCCAAACATTTCTACCTTCGTCTCCACAAGAGGGTGAAGTGGACCAGTATTGATTCTTCCAGCTCGGAGTGCAGATTCCAACAGTACCAGACTTCACCTCTCATCATCAACTAAGCTACAATCAAACAGAACCCCCCCTCCCCCACAATCTGAATAAAAAACACCAGATGAAACTAAAAAGCACTTTTGAGACTCAACAGATAAAATGAACAGTCACAAACAAACAAATTAAAAACTAATCAAACTCAAAGAAGAAAACAAACTAAGAACCCTAACCCAATCCCAAACCCCAACACACACACACACACACACACACGACACACACACACACCCACCCACACGTGCACACACCTGACACATACGCACACACCTGACACACACACACACCCACACGCGCACACACCTGACACACGCACACACGCGTACACACACGTGTACACACACACACTCTCAGTCTGCGGTTGGTTGAGAAGGTAACTACTGTGGGTCCGTGGTTCACGTGTCTTCCACAGAAAGCCAGATGAGTCTTTGGGCTCAGAGCTCCTCTCCAATCAGATCAGTGTATTCATACCTTGGATTTACATCACTCGAGGATTGGTGACATCATCTTTCAGCGCCTTACGTGGTGAATTTGACGTTCATGTGGGGGTGGTCTGGTTCCCACTGGAGAAAGGGCGTAGGGGGGGCAGGGAGGGGGCAGGGAGGGGGCAGGGGGGGGTCGGGGGTGCACAGTGCAGGGTCCAGCTGACTAGCGGTTGTTCTTTGCTGCTTCCTTCGCTGCCAGGATGAGGGGGGTGAGACTGGAGAGAGGCTTGGCCACCTTTAAGAACTGGTGCTG